>NC_081277.1:3884756-4084310 GCF_030490865.1 Poecile atricapillus
GCTTCCACACCCTGTAAAACATCCCACAGAATCCACCCCCACAGATTTGGCATAAAACCACAGAATCCACCCCCAAAAATTCATCATAAACCCACGGAATCCATCCCCAAAAATTCGGCACAAATTCATGGAATACATCCCCAAAAATTCATCATAAACCCATGGAATCCATCCCCAAAAATTCATCATAAACCCACAGAATCCATCCCCAAAAATTCGGCATAAGTTCATGGAATCCACCCCCAAAAATTCATCATAATCCCACAGAATCCATCCCCACAAATTCGGCACAAATTCATGGAATACATCCCCAAAAATTCATCATAAGCCCACGGAATCCACCCCCAAAAATTCATCATAAACCCACGGAATCCATCCCCACAAATTAGGCATAAATCCATGGAATCTATCCCCAAAAATTCATCATAAACCCACGGAATCCATCCCCACAAATCAGGCATAAATTCATGGAATCCATCCCCACAAATTAGGCATAAATCCGTGGAATCTATCCCCACAAATTCGGCATAAATTCATGGAATCCATCCCCACAAATTAGGCATAAATCCGTGGAATCTATCCCCACAAATTCGGCATAAATCCACAGAATCCACCCCCAAAAATTCATCATAAACCCACGGAATCCATCCCCACAAGTTCGGCATAAATCCATGGAATCCACCCCCAAAAATTCAGGATCAAAAGGATGCAGGGAGAACTTAGAGCTCTTTCCAGGGTCTAAAGGGGCTCCAGGAGAGCTGGAGAGGGGCTGGGGACAAGGGATGGAGGGACAGGACACAGGGAATGGCTCCCACTGGAAAACAGGAGATTGGGCTGAGATATTGGGAAGAAATTCCTCCCTGTGAGGGTGGGGAGGGGCTGGGATGGAATTCCCAGAGGAGCTGTGGCTGCCCCTGGATCCCTGGAAGTGCCCAAGGCCAGGCTGGAGCACCCTGGGACAGTGGGAGCTGTCCCTGCCATGGCAGGGGTGGCACTGGCTGGGATTTGAGGTCCTTTCCCACCCAAACCATTCCAGGATTCCACGATTTTTTTGCACCTTCCATTGCAGGCTGTTGGCCTGGGACTGGAATTTCCATGTGACAGATTTAATAAAAGCCACCAGAGCTCACTGTGTGGTTTAATAAAACCTCAGCGCCCTCGGATCAGGAAGCTGCAGCCCAGGATAATCCACGGAGCTCCTGATGATTGGGAGAGAATTCCTGCTCCAGCCCCACAGGTGTGAGAGGGATTTCACAGCAACTCCTGTGCTTAAAGTTTTCCTTAGGCAGAAAAAAGAGAGAGGCAAAACCCATTCCTGAGGGGAAAACAAGGAGATTTGTGTAATACAATATTCCCAATTAATTGTTTTCCATTTGGGGGAAAATCACACGGAATTAGATAAAACTCCCTCAATAATTCCCATTACAGAGGGGGCTGGAGTTAAGGAATAACCATTTTGGGGTTAATTTTCAGCAGGATTTGGGTTTCTCTCCCTGTGCTCCCCCAAAGTGCATTTCCAGGACACCTAATGACAGGAAAATTGTTGGATGGAGCCACCCCCTGTAATGGGATATTCCAGCAATTTATTCCCCACAAGATTTTACCCCCAAAAAGAGAACGTTGGGCAGCCTTGTGGGCAACTGGGAAACCCTGGAGACTTTCCCCATGTGCAAAAATCTCTTTACCGTGGAAAATATTCCTCCAGGATGTGTTTTTGGGGCTGTGGGGAATGGAAGAAGAATGCTGCACTCTAAGAAAAGTTCATTTATTTGACATGAAAACTCCAAATTCACCCTCCCCCTGCTTGACACGAGTGAAAAAACTGGAATTTGAGGTCTCGGAGGTTATTTTAATTCAGAGCAAAAATTGGGTTTGAGGTCAGCTACCCTTTGGATTCAGCATTTGTGCAGAATATTCCTGAACTCTCCTTTCCTGGGGTCCAGCAGGGATGAAGCAGCAGGGGCTGGGCTCTTTGTTCCCTTCTCCAGACCATTTTTAGCTGGATTTTACCCGGATTCTGCCTCTCCCATTCTCCCCTAAGGCAGCAGAGTCTTGGATTGGCGCTGCCAAGACCAATCCTTTTCTTTCCAGAGGCATGGAATGAATTCCAGTGCTCCCAATCCCTGACCTTCTCCCTGTTGTTCTACTGGACTAAACCCTGAAGAGTTTGGAGCTCGCTCCCATCTCCTCCAAGCCCTGAAATCCTGGAGTTTTCCCTCACTGGAACTTTTCCAACCCCTAAAATTATTTTCCCTCCCATCCCGACAAACGGCAGCTCCCATGCCCAAGCTGGGATGGGGAAATTTATCAACTTTCAAAATTTGCCTTTTAATTCTTATCCTCCTTCCCTCTCAGCAGGGGGAATTCGTGAGCCCCTGGAATGCTGGAATGGTTTGGGTTGGAAGGGACCTTAAAGATGTGAAGTGTGAGAACAGCAATATTCCCTGTTCCTTGAGTGATCCTGCCTGGCACATGGAAAAGGTGAGCACATCCAGCCCTTGCTTGTCTTTGATTCCCTGGGGAGGTTGAAATACATCTGAACTCCTCACGTTGTTATTAAGAGCAAAGATGTTGAGCCACAGGATATAATTAGAAAAAAATCTGAGTGTGTTAGGAAGGAAGAAATCGCAGTTTCTTTTGAAATATCCTTTTAAAAAGGTCTGATTTCATGCAATGTTCTCATCCAAGCCCTGTGCTGGCTCATCTTGGCACTTTGGGAATGAATCACCGGCTCCCATTGTCTCGTCTAGGAATTCCCATCTATCAGCATCCTTCTAAGAAACTGCAGGGAAAACAAAAAGAAAAATGCAAAATTAACTTTCAGCCCCCCCTTCCTCAGTCCCCTGTACCTGACTCAGATGAGATCAGGGATTTTGTTTCCCTGGCCAGAGCCTGGGAATTTTTTCCTATATTAAAAATAACCCAACACAGCCTCCCACAGCACATCAGGATCTTTCATAAAGCCTGGTTTTAATCTTGCCAGAGATAATCTCGCTTCTTCATTTGGAGCAATGGGAATATTTGGGGCTGATGCCCAAAGGCTGAACGTTCCCCATGACAAAAAACAAACCTGGGTGGCCTGAAGCAAAAAATGTGTTGGCTCATCCTTTTAGTGGCTCCTCTGCATTGGTGGCAATGAAGGATTTTCCAGGTAGAGACAAAAAAAGGAGATAAAATTGGGTTTTATCCTGTGTCTAAAGCACACAGTCCATCAGGTTCTACCCTGAAGAGATGGAAAAACATTTCTGTAATGTTTAGGGAAAAAAGGTCTGTGTTTTCAGAAGGACAAGAGGAAGCAAGTCCACGAGAGCAGGTGGAGCAGATGTGGTTTTCCTCCCCAGACAGAGCTCCAGGAGAGTGTCCCTCACTGGACAGGTGACTTTCAAAGCCTCTTGGTGGCTCCTCTCACCTAAACCCAAAGCTGGAGCTTGGTCTGAGCCTCGGGCAGGGATTACCCAGGCTGGGCTCTGGTGAGTTATTTAATTCCCCCACACATCCCCCGATGGTCCCAGCTCACCCCAAACCCAGCCAGCCTGGCCCTTCCTTCCTCCCAGCCACTCTGGGTTCTTCAGTTCCCCTTCTCCCCCCAGTAACCAAATCGTGTTGGACATTTCTGGCTGAACTCGCAGCCAGTCTCTGAAATATCCAGTGCTTTATCCCCAGGAGCCCCTCAGGAGTTGCTTTTTTTAATGGATTAACTATGACAGGGACTGCACTCCCACAGTTTTTAAAATATACAATAAGTATATTACATACTTTTAAAGCTATAAATAAGATTTATACACAACCCATGGGGATTTTCCATTAAAACTTCATAAATCACATTGTACATTATCCTCTTTAATCCTCAGCCTTGCCGTGGTAGTCACCAGAAAATATATTTAACCCTGTATAAAATTGATGATAAGCACGGAGAAAGAATGTTAACGAGACCTTTTATGGGCCCTGTATTTTCTTAGCCTGATCCATTCTTTTTCCTGGCAATTATTTGTAATTGGAGCAGTTATCTCCTGCCCTTTATTAACTGAAAACTCAGGTGCTGTGCCCAGAATGGAGCCAGCACAGCCCAGGATGAGCTTTTCCTGCCTTCTCCTCTCTTTAGCTGGGGGGGTTCCCATTGTTTGCTGCTTGGAGAAGAAAATTTTCACATTCCACGTCTCATCCACGCTCTCCCTGCTGATTCAGCTCCAGCTCTGAGCGAATGGCATCAGCAGAGGAACGCTGATTTAATTCTGTTATCATGGAATTAAAGCCCTGTCCAACGTGATGAACCTTCAATATTCTTCAGTTATTCAATGTTCTTCAATATTCTTCAATCCTACTCAAAGCTATTCAATATTATTCAGTCGTAGTCAATTTGTAATTTGTAAATTACGATATTTAGAAGTCGTAGTTGTGGAAAACAGCTGGAGAACACCACGAATCCCCTCCTTCCTTTTGGTGTCTGTGGGGGAAGTAATTCCAGAATTAAGTAATTCCAAGGTCCCTCCCCTTGGGGTCCCCTCTGAATCAGAGGAGAAAAAATCCTGTGGGGGGGAAAAAGACCCTCGTTTGGGACATTTCCATGTTTGGAGAGCATTAATTGGTGTTTATTCAGCCCCGAGGCTAGCTGAGGAAGATCCTCTATAAAAATAACCATGCTGAGGGGAGATAAAGAGCAATAATAAAAATATAAAGTACAGGAATCGTTCTCTGCTTTAAATTGGGGTAATAAAAAGCTGCACATTTCAGCTGCCAAAAATGGGGATTCAGGTCTTACTCCAAATTTAGGGAACAATTTCCATGGAATGAATCAGTTATGAGTAAAATAATTTCCTGTTCACTGAGAATTGCTTCCTAAATTCACCTTTCCCTTAATAATCCAAATTCCTCAATTCTCCAAACACCTGTGCAATTGTACTGGGCGTGGTGAAAATCCAGTGATGAGGCTGCCTGAAATTCTGGATATGAAAAGCAAGATCCAGAACAGGATTCTTCTAAAAAGGTCTCAGATTTGGGACAGCAACAGGATTTGGAGCGTTGGTTTCAAAGGTGCAATTACAAGGATGAACTAGGGAGGCAAAAGATGAGGATTTTTATTATTCTGTAACACTTTTTTAGATTTTATTGCCAATAATTACACAGGTTCTTGCTCTGCTTTTGCTGCCCCAACATCCCCCAGGTTAATTATGTTGTCGAGGCCGGGTCCAAAAGGCACGGCTGGAATTATGGTTCTCATTAGAGGATGATGGGATCAATTCCATGGGGGAAGTTTGGGCCAACCTACTCCACCAACACATCCTGCATATGGAAAAATTAATTCCTCCACGCCTTGTATCCAGATTTTCTTATACTGACGTTACAGAGGGAAAAAAAGGGCAATTCTGGCTGACATTTGATGGGCAGATTCATTACAGACTCCAATTTATCTGAATTTTGGCTCTGTTTGGATTGCGAATGTCAAGCCTTGTTATCCGGAGAGCTGTTGAAATTCGGGGCTGAGGTAAGAGGCAGAATCCCAAACCTAAACTAGGCTTGAAAGAGAAATAAAAATGAGCTGCTTTTCTCCCTGGAGATCAGAGCACTCGGTGTGTGGAGTCTGGGGCTCGGTTTTAGCGGCGTCACGGGGCTGAGAACGTGACGTCCACAAAAAAACCCAATTATTGGAGGATCTGCATCCTAACAAATGCCAGAGGTTGGGATGCAAAGAAAAATCCCCCAAAACATCCCAAATGAGCAGTTCCAGTGAAGTTCTGTGTAAAGCCCTTGGGTTTATTGTGGATAAAGAATAGGAGCTGTTTAAATCAGGGAGTAGATAAAGAGGGAATATTTGAGAGAGTCCAGCCTGGAGAAAAGAAGGTTCTAGAGAGAGCTCAGAGCCCTTCCAGTGTCTAAAGGGGCTCCAGGAGAGCTGGGGAGGGACTGGGGACAAGGGATGGAGGGACAGGACACAGGGGATGGCTCCCACTGCCAGAGGGCAGGAATGGATGGGATACTGGGAAGGAATTCCTGGCTGGGAAGGTGATGAGCTTTAAAGTCCTCCCCACCCAAACCAGGATTCCAGAATTCTCTGGGAGGCTGCCTCATCCCTTTGTTCCCTGGATTTCCCTTTGCAGCAGAGTTGGGATCCCTAAACCCGAGCGATTTGTCCCATTTTCCTTTTTCCATTCCATTTGCAGCTCACAGTTCCAGTCTGGTCTTGGCTCAACAAACCAGGGGCTGGAGTTTGGGAAGGGAAAAGTCCAGAACATTCCAGAAGTGCTTCAGTCACGTGGGGGAAGCCCCAGCTCCGTGGGATCCAATTGAGGCAGCAAAATTTCCCTGAATTTTGGGAGCTCAGGGGGCGCAGGGATCTCTTTTCTGGGAAAAACCATCATTCCTGACCGAGTTTTGGATTAGTACAACAGTTTAGATGAGCACCCACAGTGCCTGTGTGGTCTGCAGGCCAAAAAATGGTCAGGATTGTGAAGTTTGTTCCTCATCCCAAAGAATGGCCTGGCTGTCACCATCCGTTGCGTTTTCCATGGCAAAACCTCCTTGATTCCGCTGGAGTGAGTGATAACAGGGCGGGCTGGGCTTCAAACGCCCTCCAGCTCCTGCAACAAGTATGAAAAATTAACATTATCACTTCAAAGAGCCCGCAGAAGCAGAGATTATCCTGAGGGACCCGCAAGGATCATCGAGTCCAACCTGGTGCTGGACTTCAAAACCCACAAATTAAAGACAAATCAGCCTCACATTATTTAATTGAGCAAATCACAACCAGCACTGGAGAAACTGGGCCCAGATTCCTCTTGTGTAACCAATATTTAGTCACAGAATGTGGAAACTCGAGCTCAGATTGACTCATAGGAGGCTCTGTTAGAAAATAGTTCCTCTCTATTTTTCCAGAGCTGCCTCATCAGACGTACACTGAGATTGGCAGCTGCTTCCCTGCATATGCTGGGGAAATTCGGGAGGGTTGGAGGTTCATTCCAGATATTCCAGCTTGTCCCTGGCTTACTGGAAGTGTGAGAATGTTTAAGGTGCATAAAACTGAGCTGTAAATCGAACAGATTTTTTGTCAGGAGATGCTGCAGTTTCTGCCTCTCCCCTCCTTCAGAACCAATCCTGCCCCAGGAGTGTTTGGACAATTTTCTTGGGGAAAAGGTGGGAATTTGGGGGGCCTGGGGGGTGGATCTGTGATCCCTGTGGGTCCTTTCCCACCCAGGATATTCCATGGGTTGTGATGTGAATTGGCATGAAGAAGTGGCCCAGGGTGGAAGGCAGACACTTGACATCAGCACAAAGCAACCATGAAAAGTCCAATGCGGTTTTGGTTGGATTTCTGAGAATTTTGAGACTGGATTTATTTAGCTTGGCTCCAACACTGAGCAGCTCCACAGAGTGTCACAACAGGGGAGCAAATTAATCCTTTTTGTCCTAAATTCCATTAATTTGGCACCAGCCAGAGCCCAGCTGACTTTGGCTTTTCTCATGAGATGTGTTCATCTCCATCACCCCTACCTGAGGATGATGGGGATGGGACATTCCCAGCCTATTTCCCCACACTGGCTTAAAATTCTGTGTGGAGACTTTATTTTAGTAGGTCTGTCTCCATGGAGAAGTGGCTGGTGGGCTTTTCTGGGGATTGTGCCTCCTGGAAATATGCAGATTTCCCAAAAATTAAATTGGAATTGTGAAAGCAAATGGCATTTTAAATGGGGGTCTTTGTAGGAGCTTCCAAGTGATCATTTGTTCTGTGGGATATTTCAGAGGGATTGACGGGGCATGGAGGGACAGGACACAGGGAATGGCTTCCCACTGCCAGAGGGCAGGGATGGGTGGGATATTGGGAAGGAATGTTCCCTGTGAAGGTGAGCTGGTGCTGGGATGGAATTCCCAGAGGAGCCGAGGCTGTCCCTGGATCCCTGGAGGTACCCAAGGCCAGGCTGGATCACCCTGGGGCAGTGGGAGCTGTCCCTGCCTGTGTCAGAAGCGAACTTCCAGGTTCTTCCCCACCCAAACCATCCCGGGATTCCGCGCAGCCTTTTCTCCAGCTGGCTGGAGCCAGCGTAGCTGTGTCTCCCTGCAGGAATATCAGCTCTGCTGGAGCAGAGCCTCCCCTGATCCCGAGCAGCTCCAGGCGGAATGTGGGATAGCCAGATGGTGCCTCTGACAGCTCCTCCTCACCAGCCTGGGCACAGCTCTGCACATTCTCCCTCCTCTGACAGCACTCGGAGCCCGTTTGGAACGTGCTCAGGTCCTGCCGGTGCAGATGGGAGAGATGTGCTTGGAAAGGCCAAACCACGGCAATTAGAGCTGTTTAAAATTAATGATGGTGGTGATTAAGAGGCAACGGGAGAGGGGGAGATACCTGCTCCAGAAATAATCAGGTTGTGTTTAACCAGCGCTGGTTGTATTTTTGTAATGTGAAGAGGCAGATCGAGGTGGGAAATGAGGGGGTTTATTTGCCGTGTTTCTGGTAATTAATAATCCATATTAATTAGTGGCTGCTGCTGGGAAGTTGGGAAATGAAATTCCCGGCTGGTTCCGGGTCCTGGCCTGGCTGTGAGGAGCAGCGAGCTCTGGGTGATGCCATCCTAAGGATTATGTTCCCACTCACCGTGAGCCGTGTCCTGTTCCCAGAAACATCCAGACCCTGCGTGGGACGGGACAGGGATGGAATGGGGATGGATCATCCATAAAGCCAAGCTGGACAGGGCTTGGAGCAATCTGGGCTAGGGAGAGGTGTCCCTGTCCGTGGTCCTTCCCAACCCAAACCATCTCAAGGCTCAGGAGAATTCCTTCTCCCTCTGGCCCCGCAGAGAATGGAGCACCCAAAACCATTTATTCCAAGCCACCAGAGTTTATCTCTGGAAAAATCTGGGATTCCACTTTTCCTGAACTTCTCTCTATTTATTTCTTTTACCCAAGGTTTCGTCATCTCAAACCTTCCTGCCAAGAGGAAAGGGCTCAGGCTGGGCCAGGGGAGCTCAGGGTGGACAGCAGCAGGAATTTACCCATGGAAGGGGCAGTCAGGCCTTGGAACTGCCCAGGGAAGGTTGGATCCCCCATCCCTGGAGGTGTCCCAGGATCTCCTGGAGGTTGAACTCAGAGCTCCGGGCTGGGGACAAGGTGGGGATCAGGCACAGCTTCCACTCGATGATCTTGGAGATCTTTTCCACCCTCAGTGATTCTGTGATTCTGGGATAATACAATTCACTTAATAAGAGTCCAGCTGAAGTTTAGTCTGTGGTGGATTAAAATATTTTTATTAATCTCTGCCTGGATTTCCCTCATTTTGTGTAACAAAGGAACCATCTCCTTCTCTCTGATTGCAGCTCAGTGTTTTATTGAGGTCTCTCCACTGACAGCTGCTGTACAAAAATATAAACTCTGACTATTATTATTATTATTATTATTATTATTATTACTATTATTATTTCCCCAAAGTCTGTTGTCCATAACTCACAGCAAATACAGACTATGCACCACGCCAGCGATGCAGTTGTCATTCCATATCCTTATTTATTAATGCCTTTTCTGAACACTTTAGATAAGGATTTCACAACCAAGTTCCAGCAGAGCCGTGCTTTGCCCGTCGCACTTTAACTGGGGAAAACATTGTTGCCTGATTTTAATCACAAAAATGAAATGCTCCTAATAGAGCGAAAAACCCAATTTCCTGCAGGAGCATTTGCAGGCTGATGTGGCTCCGATATTCCTGCCATGACAGGAGAGTGATGTCTTGGGCACGGGAAAATGTTCTGGATATCCCTGAAACAAATGGAGCTGTGCTGGGTCCTTTCGAAGTTTGCATCATTGACTTTCAATTGTCATTTGTTGATAATTATTAATTAACCTCCACAGTTCCCGTGCTTTAATTCTGGGGGTGCACTGGGCATGAGAGGAGGTAAAACCCCACCAAACACTGGGACAGGGACAAGATTTGAGGATGGTTCTCCCACGCTGATTCCGTATTTGGAGCTTCTTTCATGCCTCCTCTTCCTCCTCCTAATTATTCCTGCCATGAGCAGATGAGTGACCCAGAGGGGACAAACTGGGAAGGAGTTTTGGGATGAATTGAGATAAATTTTGTCTCATCCCAAAAGTTCAGCTTGGAAGGCTGGAGCATTTTTAAGTTGCCGGTGTTGTGGGGTTTGAATTCCTTTCCCGAAGTCGCACTCCAGGATGCCGGGAAGGGTCCACCAAGCTCCAGTTTGGGACTTTTGGATCCTATTTTTAGGGATTTGTCATTGGCATGGAAGGAGGATGGAGTCAGGTGGGGGTTGGTACAAGGAACAGGAGGAGGGGAAACAGCCCCAAGTTGTGCCATGGGAGGTTCATGTTGGATTTTGGGAATATTTTCTTCATGGAAAGGGTTGTCCACGCCCAGGGCAGGGGTGGGGTCACATCCCCGGGGGGATTTAACAGATTTGGGAATGTGACACTTGGGGACATGGAAACATTTGGACTAGATGACCTCAAACAATTCTGGGATTCCACTACAACTTCAGCCTTAGGCTCCTTAAGATGGGAATTGGCTTCTGCTCCTGATTTGTTTGGTGCTGCCTCCCATGAGGATTTCCTATCGATCAGCCCCCAACACATTCCACCAATCGAATTCTTATTCCCAGTTTTGCTGACTGGGTCTGTCTGCGCCTGGGTGCGGGTCAGGAAAAATGGAATTATTCCAATCAATCACAAAGAACTCCAAGATCGGAAGAAAGCAGCGATTTCTCCCTGCAGGGTATCAACATTCCCAACTCCACTGGCAGCCATCTCCTGCAATATTCACAGGAATCCCATTCCATCCCTCTCCCGCGCCAGTGGAAGTGCTAATGAAGCAAAAGTGTCCTCAAACATGGGATGGTGACAACGCTGAGATGAAATTCGGCTAAAATAAGAACCCGGCAGAATTTGTGAGTGCTCACCACAGCCAATATTTATCCGCTGATTTTAAAGGGATAACAGGAGAGGAAGATGTTAATTGGAATAACCCTGACTCTGGAAAAATCTCCTGTTTAATCCACAGGTTGGGCTGGGCTTCACCAGCGCTCGAAGAATAACAAAATGGGGGAAGCTGTAGGATTTTCCAGCAGGAATAATTTACTGCCCTGTGGTGACACCCATTAAATGTTAACAGACAGTATCTTCCAGGATTTACTGCTGGAATTTCGCTGCTTCCCCCCCTCCGAGCTATGGAGCCGGGCTGAGAGTTATTGCCAGGTGTGATGAACAGCAGCAGCGCCTCGTGATAAGTTTGGCCATAATTCCACATTTCCAGCAGGTCCCCACAGCGGTGGCAGAGCCCAGGGAATCCATCTCTGGCCATGGATAAATGGATTCACGTGTGGAAAACCCGGATAAAGGTGCCCAGCGCTCCCACGGGGATGTGCCATTAATAAATAGGTTTAACAAGAGATCTTCTGGTCAATAAATGCTGTTCAAATCATCTCAGAGATGAGCAGGAGGTGCAGAACTTGGGCAGGAATTAAGATCCAAATAATCCAACCCTCAAAAAAAATTCACGTGGTCACAGAGAGGATGGAGAAGACTCCAAAATCATGGAATTCCTTGGGTTGAAAAAGCCCGTTTGTCCCAAGGCTGGGAATAACGTGTGGAGAACAAAGGGAATATTCTGTGGAGTTGCCAAGGACAGGATTTGGGAATTCTGGAAGAGCAGAAGAAGGGCAGGGCCTCCTCCCACAGGGTCTTTACTCAAGGATCTGTTGAGGACAGATCAGCTGTTTGTTTGTCCACCCGGGCTGGGGTTCCATGAATTAGATCCCCCTTTTCCTTCTCCATGCCCATTTTCCCACCTTACAAAACTTCCTGCTTTTGCTGCCTCGTCCTTGAATGAAAATTTCAGTAGCCTTGAGCCAGGCAGACGAGCAGGGTATAAATATTCCAACAGTCACACCTTTGTAGCGTTTGAAAGGGAAATTCTGAGCCTGGGGTTTAAATGTTTCACAAGCTCCCGTCCCCTGTTTGTCGGGACTTTGTTCCTGGATGTAAAGAGGGACCTGTGGGGCCTGGGAATCTGATTCCCAGTGATTCCCAGTGATCCCAGCTGTGCCTGCACTGGGCATTAGTGGGAAGTCCAGTTCCTCTTCTGGTGGGAGGTGTCCCTGTCCATGGCAGGGGTGGCACTGGGCGATCCTCCAGGTCCCTTCCAACCCCACCATTCTGGGCTTCTGTGATCCCACTTAAAGGGGAATTCTATCTTGGGAAAAGGGCACCTCAGACATTTTTTTCATTTATTTTATTGTACTAAGGGAAAATATTGAAGCAATTTTTCTTGAAGGTTTTTTTTTTCTTTTTTTTTTTCTTTTTTTTTTAATCATGTTTGCTTTCCACAAAGATGAACCCAAATGCTGCCAGAGGTGCTGTTTCCCCTCCTAACCAGCAATAGATCCAGGTATTTTCACCCTGATTTTCCCCATTTGGCACCAATTCAAACAATGTAATTTTATAAACTCCTCTGCTCTCCCTTTCTCCTCTCAGATATCTTTGTTCCTAACTTTGTTAAGGTTTGGGGTTTTTTTTCTCCTTTCAGCTTTGCTTTTTCTGGAAGTCAGAGCTGGGGTGGATCCCCTTGCACTGGAGAAAAATCACCTCAGTAGAAGCTGTTCACCCAGGGGCAAGATGTGGTGAATCAACAAATCATGGAATTGTTTGGGTTGGAAAAGCCAAATAATCAAATCCAACCGTTCCTCAGCACTGCTGAGGTCGGCACTGACCGTGTCCCCAAGTGCCACTTCTGCTGTCACATCCCCACGAGGGTTTAAAACCAAAATTCCTCAGGCTGGGGATCATTGTTAAAGCTCTGTCTGCAGCAGGAATTGGAATTATGGTCCTTGAGGTCCTCTCCAACCCAAACCATTCCATGATTTTTTGATCTGGGAAACTGCCCAGTCTCTTCTGTAGTGTTTTCCTTAGAGCACGGAGGGAATTCCAGCCAGGCTGACACCTTGCGCTGTCCAGTGAGTCATTTTGACTTAAATAAAGGGGAAAAATGTTTAAATTATCCCGAAATTCTAGTTCAGAACCTGTGGAGAGGCAGAAGATCTCTTCCGTAGTGTTTTCCTTAGAGCACGGAGGGAATTCCAGCCAGGCTGACACCTTGCGCTGTCCAGCGGGTCATTTTGACCTAAATAAAGAGGACAAATGTTTAAATTATCCCAAAATTGTAATTTAGAACCTGTGGAGAGGCAGAAGATCTCTTCCGTAGTATTTTCCTTAGAGCACGGAGGGAATTCCAGCCAGGCTGACACCTTGCACTGTCCAGTGAGTCATTTTGACTTAAATAAAGGGGAAAAATGTTTAAATTATCCCGAAATTGTAGTTCAGAACCTGTGGAGAGGCAGAAGGGAGGAGAGATTTCACTTCCAGAGGAACCCATTCCAGGGGGGACTCGGTGACGAGGCGTTCTCCAAGAGGAGGGAAAATCACTGGAAGTGGAAAAGCTGGAAGTGGCACCCAAATTCTCTCCCTCATCAGCATCCTGCCCTGCAGACCATCTTAATCCCTCATTACTTCCAGGCTGCAGCTCATCCCAGGGACATTCCCAGCACTGGGAATCACATTTTTCCAACAACTTTGCATAAGAACTGAACAGCACGGCCCTCGGTAGCCCCGGGAAGGCCATTTATTACCAGGGTGGGACGAGCTGTGTACAGAACATGGAGTGTGGGTAATTAAAAGTCTGGGAGCTGCAGCATTCCATGATTAATGCCTTAGGTGGGCACTCCAGCTCCTAAAACTAATGGGAAGTGACTCGAACTGCACCGGGGTCCCCGGGAGGAATCTGGGTTGCTGCAGGCGTATTGCAGATTCTTTGGCTCATTAATTACAGCTGCTCCGAGTGGAAAGTTTATAATTAAACATATAGTTTACTCCCCAACTTGGGGGTGGAGTAAATGAAGGGAATTAGGTTTCTTTCAGGATAAGCAGATGGAGGCGTGGAGGTGACAAGGAGGTTTTATCTGGACTCATCCAGAGTGGGATGATGTCATGTTTATCATCAAGTTTATCAGTTTAATTATCTTTCTAGGTGGGGCTTGAGTCTTAAAAAAGGAGGGAATTGGCAGCTTTACCTTCCTGGCAGGATCCTGTGTTGGGATGAAGTCAGTCCTATTTCCTTTACTGATCAATTTCTTTCCTGAGATTTTGAGCTGAAACTACCAGAATACGCAATTTAAAAATTAATAAATACAGGTTCCAATGCAATTAAAATGTGGTTAAAAGTACAGGGGTTGTTAGTGATAAATGTTAATTATTTTGGTGTTACCTGTCCCCAGTCAGTGCCTGGTGCCTGAATATTCCCAGTTTCTGTGTGGGGTGGGAAATCTCAGCTCAGCTTTGCAGGGAAACTGAGGCACGGGGGCTCGAGTCACTCCTAGGGAGTTTCAGCAAGGAGTTGCTCCTCAATCCTAAACTTGTGCCCTCAGCTTGGGGCAACACTTTTACCTGGAAGGGAGGGACTGACTGGAAATCCTGAGAATTGCAGCCCCTCCTTTCACTGCAGGTTTTTTGGTTGCTTTTGAAGGGTGAGAGCAGCCGTGGCTGGCGCTGGAATCGATGTTGTAAAACAAACCAAGGCCTTTGGGTGATTTCCCATTCCCAAATCCCTCTGATTCCGTGTGCATTTCACCCAGCACGGGCTCATCCACGGGCAGTTCTGTGGGTTTGTACTGGTGCAAACCCGAGCACAAACAGATCCCCCACGTGTGTGGAATTCAGGCAGCAATTTCAGCTCCCAGGGATCGATCCTGTGAGATGTTCCACAGTGATTGGTGTCATTATGGAAACCCACCATGGGATCAGTATAAACAGGAATACTGATCTTAAAGTAAAACATGGACATGAGACAAAGGAAAATATAAGATTTCATTATTTTTGTTTAAATCCCTTTGCTGTGCATTGCTAGCTTTTGCTGTTAGGTATTTTTGCCACTATGTAATTGCTTTAATGATGAATTGTACCCACTCTTTGTGTATAAAGAAACAGCAGCCTTGTGCAAACGTGTGAAAACTTGTCAGTGCTGTTACCTGCCTGCCAGGAGTGTGACCTGGCCACACCTTGGGGCTTTGTGCAGACCTGCTGGGGGCTCCCAGCCACTGCTGCTGGGGAGATATCCAACATGTTCAGAACTGCCTGGACTTGTACCCCAGCACAGAAATAGCCCCACATGTTCAGAACTGCCTGGACTTGTACCCCAGCACAGAAATAGCCCCACATGTTCAGAACTGCCTGGACTTGTACCCCAGCACAGAAGGCACAGCCCAACATGTTCAGAACTGCCTGGACTTGTACCCCAGCACAGAAATAGCCCCACATGTTCAGAACTGTCTGGACTTGTACCCCAGCACAGAAATAGCCCCACATGTTCAGAATTGCCTGGACTTGTACCCCAGCACAGAGGGCACAGCCCCACATGTTCAGAATTGTCTGGACTTGTACCCCAGCACAGAAGGCACAGCCCCACAAGAAATTGCTGATAAAAGAGGCAGAGACTGGGGTAAGGGGACGTGTATGGATGCTAACTATGAGCAAAAGCAGGGAGCACGGTGCCTGTGGAATAGCAGGCCACATAACTTTTTCAGTCTCGCCTGAGAAAGTGGCCTGGGAAATCATAAGGAGGAATTAAAACAATCCTCAGAGACAGAAGACAGCCTTGCAGGTGCTGTTTGTCAGTTTCTTGTTTTCTTGCAAGAGAAGGTGGAGGGGTGTTGTACCCCACTGACCAGTGATGGTGATGTGTTAGTTCACTGACCAGTAAGAGTTTTACCTTTCTGTACTTTTGTGTATCGGTCTATAAAAGAAGATCTAAGTGATAAACTTTGCTCTCCTGCTCAATGCACAAGAGAGTCTGTGTCGTTCTCACTGTTCCCAATAAAGTGACAAAGGTGTTGGTGAGGCAGAGACTCCCCGCGTCCCCAGGGCTGCTTGCTCGTCCCTTATCAATGAATTAATAAATTACCTTATTGATTGCCCAACCCGATTGTGGTGAGCTATTTATAACAATCTGGGCTGTGGAATCAAAGAGCCAGGAGCTGTTTATTTGCACGGTGAGAAGGAAGCGATGGCCTTTGGTGGCTCCGGTCTCAGGTCGGGTCTGAGCCTCTCTCCCAGCGCCAGGAGTTTTCCTTTGTGCCACTTCAAGGGCTGCAGCTCCGCTCCGGGTGTGTTGAGTCAATCGAAATCAGACTCATTAATCCTGGCCTGGGGCGAGCCTCCCCGGCTGGGAACATCTCAGGACCTCTCCTAATGAGTCCAGCACGGAAATCAGGGAGTGCAGGGACCGCGGGAAGTGTCGGCGGTCAGGTTTGTCCCTGTTGCTGGCAGATACGAGGTGGGTATTGATCACCCAGAGAGCGCGGCACGGCTCGGTTTCTCTGCAGAATTAAACCTGACATCTCTGTAATAATGACTGGGCCACGCTCTGCCTCTAATGAGCTTTTCCAGGCCCTGTTTGCTACTCTGGCAGTGTCCTTTCTGCTCCTGAAATTGTATGGAAATCAGAGATAAAGGCTGGGACAGATGAGGGTGTTCAGAAGGATCCAGGGACAGCTCAGGGCCCCTCCCAGGGCATGAAGGGGCTCCAGGAGAGCTGGAGAGGGACCTGGGATGGGGGGACAGGACACAGGGAATGGCTCCCACTGGCAGGGTTAGGTGGGATATTGGGCAGGAATTCTGGGGGTGAGGGTGGGTGGTGAGGGGCTGGGATGGAATTCCCAGAGGAGCCCCTGGATCCCTGGAATTGCCAAGGCCGGGTTGCAGCAGGGGAGCTGACCAGGTTGGAGTCAAAGGAATCACGGTCAGGGAGAGGCCTTGGTGCCCCGGCAGTGCCAGCAGAGCCCTGGTGTGATAGGATATTGTAGATAGGATATAGGATATAGGATGTAGGATATAGGATATAGGATATAGAATATAGGATGTAGGATATAGGATGAAGGATATAGGATATAGGATATAGGATGTAGGATATAGGATGAAGGATATAGGATATAGGATGTAGGATATAGGACATAAAATGTCCTATATATATAGGATATAGGATATATCTATATAGGATATATATATAGGATATAGGATATAGGAGATATATATATAGGATATATATATAGGATATATGATATATATATATAGGATATATATATAGGATATAGATATATATATATAGGATATATATATAGGATATAGGATATAGGATGTAGGATATAGGATATAGGATATAAGATATAGGATATAGGATATAGGATATGGGATACAGGATACAGGATGTAGGATATAGAATATAGGATATAGGATATAGGATATGGGATATAGGCTATAGGATATAGGATATAGGATATAGGATACATAGGATATAGGATATATAGGATGTAGGATACAGGCTATAGGCGATAGGCTATAGGATATAGGATATAGGATATATAGGATATAGGACATATAGGACATATAGGATATATAGGATATAGGATATAGGATATAGGATATCTAGGATATCTAGGATATCTAGGATATATAGGATATAGGATATAGGATATAGGATATAGGATATATAGGATATATAGGATATATAGGATATAGGATGTAGGATATATAGGATATATAGGATATATAGGATATATAGGATATATAGGATATATAGGATATAGGATATAGGATATATAGGCTATAGGCTATAGGATATAGGATATAGGATATAGGATATAGGATATCCTCCTGGATAGCGGAACAGGCACAGACAGCTGCTGGAGCATCCACCAAGCCCCCGCCACAATGCCTGTCCTCATGGGCTGCCCCCAAAAGGGGTCAGAGCCATGGATTCCTGCTCTCAGGTGAGGCAGGAGCGTCGCTCTGGCTCCGAGCGAGCTCTGTCCCAGCTCCCTGGCCAGGCAGAACAAAGCGGCTCCCTGGGTTTGATTTTCCTGGCTGGAGGCACGGAAGGGGAGCAGCTCGGCTTGGCTCGAGCGCTGCAGCCAGACAAGGAGTCCCTTATGTTGTTTTGCCCAATATCCCTGGAACTGAGGTTTTTTCCATTCCCAGGCTGGGCTCTCTGGCTCGTCCCCTCCCTGTGCTCCATTTCCCTGCCCCAGCTCCCTCCTGTCCCCTTCCCTGCAAGCACAGCCCTTCTCTTACCTCAGGAATTCTGAGCTTCCATCAAGGTTTGGTTCTGGATCATCCATACCTGGGCTGGGAACTGTGGATTTTGAACTGCTCTCAGCTTTCTTCTCTCTGGGACAGGTCAGTTCACAGAAAACCCTCCAAAACTGGCTCCAGAATAAAGTAAAGTAAAGTAAAGTAAAGTAAAGTAAAGTAAAGTAAAGTAAAGTAAAGTAAAGTAAAGTAAAGTAAAGTAAAGTAAAGTAAAAAGTAAAATAATAAAATAAAATAAAATAAAATAAAATAAAATAAAATAAAATAAAATAAAATAAAATAAAATAAAATAAAATAAAATAAAATAAAATAAAATAAAATAAAATAAAATAAAATAAAATAAAATAAAATAAAATCCTTTAAATGCTGAACCTGCACAGGGACTCCCATGGATTTCAGTGAGATTTCTTTTCATGACATTTGTTCCCTTCTTCTCTTCCTTTCATTATTTCTCCATGAGTTCCTGTTCTGCTTCCTGCTGAAGTTCAGGATGCTGGATTTGATCTGTGAAGTCCTGGATTTATTCTGTGAAATTCTGGCCTTTAATCTGTGAAGTGCTGGGTATATTCTGTGAAGTCCTAGATTTGATCTGTGAAGTCCTGCTCCTCAATCTGTGAAATCCCACGTGCCAACACTCCTGTAAATTTATTTCCATTCCCCTGCTCGGCCCTGACTGCGGTAAATCCCGGAGCGCTGCCTGTCGGCATCGCTGTTGATCTGAGAGGCGCACTTAGCTCCTGTGCCAGCTGGGAATTGTGCAGGTTTCCAGGGTGGTTTATTAGCGCAGGAAGTCAGGCAGATGTGACAAACACCTCCTGAACTCGCTAAAACACCCAAATGTGTCGCACACAGAGAGCCGTGAGGAGCAGCTCCAGCCTCGGGAAGGAGCAAACAGGTTTTGGGATGGTTTATGGGAAGCTAGAGGAGAAATCCCTTGGGGCAGCCTGAGTGCTGACCTTCCCAAATTGCTGTGAAACCCCAGCAAACCTTTGGGCAAAGCCAGAGGAGCTGCGATCGCGCTCCCTCCTCTTCCAGGGATTATTTAACGGGATGCTTTTAAGCGAGGTTTTGTGCCCCTGGCTGGCTCAAGTTGTCACCTGAGTCGTGGCTCTGCGAGCGCTGCCCTCACCCTGGGGCTCCTCGTGGTGTGTGGAAGTGACCCCCAAACTCTCAATTATTGGGAACAGCGGGAACGCTTTGGATTTACCCTCAGGACAAGGAGGGAGCCCTGATGCCCGTGAGGGTTCTTCCCCCAGGGTGGGGTGGGGATCTGACCGGGCTCCACAGGGAATGGGCACGGCCTCGAGGCTGCCAGAGCTCCAGGACCCTTTGGATAACGCTCCCAGGGACGCGGAATCTGAGAATTGTGGAATTGTTAAGGGGGAAAAGCCCTCTAAGATCAAGTCCAACCCAGCACTGTGATGGCCACCACTGACCCATGTCCTCAAGTGCCACAGCCACACATTTCTGGAATGTTTCCAGGGGTGGGGACTCCACCACCACCCTGGGAACGTTTGTTCCAATGGTGGAGACCACCCTTCTGGTGAAGAAATTTTTCCTAAAAGCAAACTGTGATTGGGATGGTCCTTGGGGTTTCTTGGGTTGATCCTTGAGGTTTCTTGGGTTGATTCTTGGAGTTGTCCTTTGCCAAGCCAGGACACAGATTCAAAGATCCTTGAGGGCCCTTTCTAGCCCAGGATATTCCATGATTCCACGGAAATTGAGGTCCCAAGCAACAGCCAAGCTGCTGACTGAGCCCAAGAAAAGTGTGTCTGAAATCCCCTCTTTGTCTAAACAATTCCTACCAGACTCTGCCTGCTAAACCACCAAAACTCTTCCTTGTCTTAAAGGACATCTGGAAGGGAAACAGAAGGAGAACTGGATGAAAAATTTCCCAGATATGAACGGAAGGTCAGCGGATGAAATACGAAATGTCACATTTGTTGCTCAACTGAGCAGGATTGCAACTGGAAAAATGCAGCCCTTCAGTCCTGCCTCTGAAAATAAACCCGAGTCCAAGAGAAGTCCTTGAGTGCAGACACAAGGATCGGAATTAAATTTCCTCATAACTCCTGGGTAATGGAGTTCTGCCAGAGCCAGGAGTCAATTAAGGGGATAAATACTCCCATAACTCACCAACACTTTGCATTTCAGGGGTATTTTGCTGAAGTAAGCACTTAATGTGATTATTGTGTTTCAGCCTGATTTAAGATGACAACTTTTGCATTTCCTAAATATTAATTAGCCTGGAATTTCTATTTATTTAAACTCGGAGGCAGCGAGTGGGTAGCTGCGTGATTTACCTCTGACTCCTGGCACTTCCCTCAGCTGGGACGTTAGGAATGCAATTGTGACCAATTAACCTTCGTGCCTGTCAGCAGAAAGGATGAACAATGGAGCTTGGTGGGTTTGTTTGGGGGAATAATCATCCCACAAACCAGGGCAGGCATCTCCTCCTCTGGATGAGGCTTTTGGATGCCTGCTCAGGGCAAAAAAAAATGGGGTTTTAATGGATTTTTCAGCTGTTTGGGTGCTGCTCCCTTGGGATTAGGCTGTTCCCTTAGGGACACGGGGCTGCATGGCTTGTGTGGAGCTCTGGCTGCCCACCCGAGGGTTTGGGATAATTCCACAGGAATGGGAATGAGAGAGACGGATTTTTTAAACCAAACAAGGAGTTAGAAGGGGTACGGGGAAGGAATTCCTCCCTGGGAGGGTGGGGAGGGAACAGAATTCCCAGAGGAGCTGTGGCTGCCCCTGGGTCCCTGGAAGAGTCCAAGGCCAGGTTGGAGCAACCTGAGATAGTGGAAGGTGTCCTTGCCCATGGCACTGGATAATCTTTAGCCAAACCACTCCATGATTCCATGAAAAGGAGAGTCCTCACTGCAGAGATGGAACATTTTCTACGTCAGACCCTTCAGGACACCCTGAACCCCTTTGAGACCTCTGAAATCCTCACCCTGTGGTATCCAAGAGCTGTGGAATTGTGTCATTCAGCTGCTGTGTGGCACGGAGGGAAGGTGGGTATGGAAAAGCTCAAATAGGCTGAGATTAGAGGACTCTGGGCACCCACATCTCCCTTTGGATTCTAACCGGAATTTGTGTGCTCGGCAGCAAAAATGGAGATTTTTTATCGAGCAGCACCAAGTGGAGCATGGAAAATCTCCCCCCAAGGAATTCTGCTCCACTTCTCCACCCCAATTACGACCCTCGTTGCGCTCTCTTGGCTCTGCTCTCCATGTAATGAGGTGATGGTTGAAGGATTCCAGCTGCAATGGACCAACAGCCACCAAATTCCCTCAAAACATCTTTCCCTTAAACACCTCCCTTCTTCCAGCCACTGGGATGCTGAAATTTCTGTGTTTCCCCAGAAGGAGCTGTTTGTCACCCTCGCAAAAGGATGTCACCCATCTTGTGGATGTTTATTGAAACTTTGGATCATCTCTGGCTTGGAGATGTATTTTTAGCTCTGTACTTTTTGAAATTTGAGAGTGTTGTTGGCCCCCAGTCAGGGAACAGCAGGGTTAATGTAGAGCCTGGAGGAGCAATCCCATCTGTTCCAGCTTCCATCCAACCATGGAGTTTTACAAGAGCTCTCTAGGAGGGCTCAGAGTTCTCCATTTTCTAGTATTCCCTAAAAAAATCAGCTTGGAAAGCTGTCTGTGCCAAACAGGAGGAGGTAAAGTCTTCCAGGAGACAAAGGAACTTGGAAGCATCAGACTTCCTTCACATTTTCAGGAATTCTGTTTATTTTGATTGACATTGAAATTAGAGATGGAACAGATGGAGCGAGGGTACAGCAGGATGAGCTGAGCTGAGGCTCTGACACTCTAATGAGGAATTAGGAGGCAGAAGCTGCTGGTTGGGTTCTTCTTTGGGGCCTGTTTATGTTTTATTTGCCCTGATACTTCTGCCAACAGCAACACATCCCTAAGCAGGCTGACCCCAACACATCCCAAACCAGGCTGACCCCAACTCATCCCTAACCAGGCTGACCCTAAACACAATATAACCAGCCTGACCCCAAACACAACATAACTAGGCTGACCACAACTCATCCCTAACCAGCCTGACCCCAATGAGTCCCTAACCAGCCTGACCCCAACACATCCCTAACCAGGCTGACCCCAACACATCATAACCAGGCTGACCACAACTCATCCCTAACCAGCCTGACCCCAATGAGTCCCTAACCAGCCTGACCCCAACACATCCCTAACCAGCCTGACCCCAAACACAACATAACCAGCCTGACCCCAACACATCCCAAACCAGGCTGACCCCAACACATCCCAAACCAGCCTGACCCCAACGTGTTCCTAACCAGGCTGACCCCAACACATCCCTAACCAGGCTGACCCCAACGTGTTCCTAACCAGCCTGACCCCAACACAACATAACCAGCCTGACCCCAACACATCCCTAAGCAGGCTGACCCCAACACATCCCAAACCAGCCTGACCCCAACACAACATAACCAGGCTGACCCCAAACACATCCCTAACCAGCCTGACCCCAACACATCCCTAACCAGGCTGACCCCAACACATCCCTAACCAGGCTGACCCCAACACATCCCTAACCAGGCTGACCCCAACACATCCCAAACCAGCCTGACCCCAACACATCCCAAACCAGCCTGACCCCAACACATCCCAAACCAGGCTGACCCCAACGTGTTTCTAACCAGCCTGACCCCAACTCATCCCTAACCAGGCTGATCCCAACACATCCCAAACCAGGCTGACCCCAACGTGTTTCTAACCAGCCTGACCCCAACTCATCCCTAACCAGCCTGACCCCAACTCATCCCAAACCAGGCTGACCCCAACAAATCCCTAACCGGCCTGACCCCAACTCATCCCAAACCAGCCTGATCCCAACTCATCCCTAACCAGTCTGACCCCAACACATCCCAAACCAGGCTGACCCCAACACATCCCAAACCAGGCTGACCCCAACACATCCCAAACCAGGCTGACCCCAACACATCCCAAACCAGGCTGACCCCAAACACAACATAACCAGCCTGACCCCAAACACAACATAATCAGCCTGACCCCAACACATCATAACCATCCTGACCCCAACACATCCCAAACCAGGCTGACCCCAACACATCCCCAACCAGCCTGACCCCAACAAATCCCTAACCAGGCTGACCCCAACGTGTTCCTAACCAGGCTGACCCCAAAACATCCCAAACCAGGCTGACCCCAACACATCCCTAACCAGGCTGACCCCAAAACATCCCAAACCAGGCTGACCCCAACACATCCCAAACCAGCCTGACCCCAACACATCCCTAACCAGCCTGACCCCAAACACAACATAACCAGGCTGACCCCAACACATCCCTAACCAGCCTGACCCCAAACACAACATAACCAGGCTGACCCCAACACATCCCTAACCAGCCTGACCCCAAACACAACATAACCAGCCTAACCCCAACACATCATAACCAGGCTGACACTCCTCAGAGTTGTGTTTTTGATTATGGCTTTGATTAGTCAGCTTTGTCGCCAACACAAATGTTTGCACTAATTAGTTATGGGTTAATGGTTGGACTTGATGATGTTGAGGGGTTTTTTCCAACCTGATTCCCTCATCCTGGTATTGGCTTGGATTTTGTACGTGGATGTGGCTGCAGGGAGATGAAGTGTGAAATGCTCCATGCATCCATGGATACATTAATTTAATATATCCAATACTTTCGATACATTCCGTGGACAAAGGGTTTAGTTTTTGATCTCAGCCCTTCTCCACCTCCACCAGCATTAAAGTCACAGAATTAAAAGGAAACAGAGTAATTGAAATCCTTCCCTGCTAATACACATGGGCAGCCATTTGGAAATGGAGACGTTATTACAGAAACCTAATTAAATCATTTTCTCCACTTGCCCCCCAGCTATGAAACAGCAGTGATGTGTGGTGACTTTTCTCCAAGCAGCCACCATGAAATCAGCACAAATTTTCCACTCAAAATGGACAGCTGTGGCCATCAAACCAACGAGTTACACCTGGGCAGCCTCATTAAGTGCATATTTAGTGGGGAGTGGGAGGGATTTGCTCTCCTGAGCCTCGACCTCAGACTTCCCATGTAGAACAGGAGCTACAAAAAATTTCTAAGTGAAGAAAAAAATTCCCTTTCTCAATGGAGTTAGAATTCTTTTTCCCAATTAAATTGTTGGCTGTTAAGGTCCTGACCTTTTCCTTGGAGAAAACCAAAGCTGGTTTTTGAGAAGTTCCCATTCATTTCCCTCTCAACTTGCTGGAGGTCAACTAACAACAGCCAGAGTTATGAAAATGGGCTGGAAAGGGGTAGGATCATGGGTGTAAATGAGGGGGGTGAATCTTGGAATGGGTTGTGTTCAAAAGCAGCTTAAAGCCCATCCCTTTCACCCCCTGCCATGGGCAGAGACAGCTCCCACTGCTCCAGCCTGGCCTTGGGCACTTCCAGGGATCCAGGGATCCCCAGCTCCTCTGGGAATTCCATCCCAGCCCCTCCCCACCCTCACAGGGAGGAATTCCTTCCCAAAATCCCATCTAACCTGTCCCTCTGGCAGTGAGAAGCCATTCCCTGTGTCCTATCCCAGGTCTTCACAACACAAAATCCCCCCTTAGAGTTTGAAGTTTCCCATTTACAACATGAAAGCATCAAAGCTGTTTTACTTAAGGATGTGTGGAACTGGGATACTCTGCAGTCAATGAACATCCTGGTGGGGGGAAAGAGGAGGAAGGAGGCAGATCCAGAAAGGAGTTAAACTGCACCTGAGAAGGTTGTGTGTGTCCCAGGCTCTAAAATCAGGATTTGTTTTATTTTCTGCACCTGCGATATGCCACTTTTCACTTCTTTTCCTGCTCTGTCTCTCTCTCCTGGACTGGCTTTGTTGGGAGCTCTCCATTCCTGACAGCCATCCCCTGGGAGCAGCTGGTGCAGAGGAGACAGAGGTCGTGTTCTCTCCTCTCCAGCCTTTCCCTGCATCGTGTGTTCCCTCTTGGATCACGGATGCCGCCGGGCACCCGGTGACAGCGCTCTGTGTCCTGGCACACCGTGAATTTTGTCCTCTTTTGCCCCCCTTTCCCCCAGCTCTTCACTCCTCACTGAACAGTTTTCCACCCAGATGAGGGGAAAGGCTCTCAGAATCTCTCATCAGAGGCAGAACCATCCTGTCGTAATTGGAGGGACTGGAAAAGGATCATTTTGTGTTTCTTTTCTCCCTAATTTACTGACAACTGTGGCAGCCGGGGCTGGGAGTTGAATCACCTCCCTGAGACTCCGCGTTTAAATGATATTTTTATTATTTCCCATTAATCTGTCCGAGACAGGGAGGAGGCTTTCAAAGTTTCACAGATGGAGCAGAACACCCAGGGGCCCGTGATTTTCACTGGGAAAATTTAACTGCTTCTTTGTGCCCTTGAAAGCTTTCTCTGCTCAGGGTCTCCACATGGTGGAACCAGCCCTGGGGTGGTTTAGTCCTCGTTACCTTAATTTGAGGAGAAAAAAATCCTTCCAAAGGTAACTTGATGTGGTTCATCCCCACCCACGTGGGGAGGATGGTTCTGATCATCGAGGCTGTTTAATGTGTCTGACAAAAGCATCACAAGACCCAAGAGTGGGAACCTGAAAGCAGCCAAGTTCAGGCCAGACATGGAATTTATATTTTAAACAGTGTGAGTTGTTAACCCTGGAAATAACTCGACAGATTCTCTCTCACCGAGTTAAATTGACGGTGGCTGATGCTCCCTGCACGGGGGGACCGGACCAGACCCAGCCTCGTCACGTTAATTATCCCAAACTGATGCTGGATGTTTGGAGCTACGGGGCTTCTGGGACAGGAGCTGGATCTTCCCTGTGCTGTTCTTTTGGATGAATCTGATTTTTCAGGGCTAATTAGGCTGTGCCTGAGACAGCACTTTATTGCACTGTGCAGCCGGTGAAAGTTGGGGTCAAGTCGATGGAAAAGAAGTTGGGCCATGACGTGAGCATTTCCTGCTGCCACTGTTATAAACAGAAAAAGCGGGATTATTACCAGATCTTGGGGGTTTTTACATTTTTATGTGCCTCTTGAAGATCTCTGTTCTTTTCTGATGCCCTGAAAAGCGGCTGAGTTTTGCTGGAACCCCTCCCATGCTGCAGAAGCAGAGTAAACCCAACAGTGCTCGTTCTCTGCGTCAGGAACCACGTCAGCCTCATTTTCTGCCTCACCCTTCTCCAGGGACATCTTTGGGAAAAATCACTTTGTGCTGCTCTGTGTGACACTCCAAACTTCCAGCCACCGTGGCCAAACCATTATTTCAAGGACCAGGGGGGCTGAACTTGCCGTTGGCTGAAGACTCTGCTGGAATTTCATCCCTGGTCTTCAAGAGGAACTTTTCTCTGTGCCGCTCCAGATTTGAATGGAATTCATGTCACAGCAATAATAGGGTCAGGCTCAGCCTGTCCCCAGCAGGTTCAGTTTATTTATTTTTATTTTCACAGCCACCAAACCCTTAAACAGAGCTGATCTGTTGGGATTTCTATGGGGAAGGTGATGGGGCCTTGGAAAGGAGAACTGAAGTCAGGTTCCTGCAATGAAATTCGCGGTTCCCTGCAAGTCCCAGCCTCAGCAGAAAGGTGGGGATTTGGTGAGTGGTGAAACACAGGAATGCTGGTCCTGGTTTCGCTCCTGGCAGCAGGTCAGAGTTTTCCGGGGGGATTCACCCAGGGGTGGGAGCTGCCTCTGAACTTAATGAGTCGTGGAATTGTTAAGGTTGGAAAAGACTTTTAAGATCCTTGGAAGTGTTCAAGGTTGGATGCGTTCCTGGCCCAGTGGAAGATGTCCCTGCACATGGCAGAGGGCAGAACTGGGTGATCTTTAAGGTCCCTTCCAACCCAAACCATGATTCCGTTCTAAGAAATGACGGCTGACCCTCTGTCCAGTTTAGTTCAGGTATTATTTGTTTTAGCTGTTTTTATTATTCTTTTCTCGCTGTTGTGTGTAAAATTGTCAGTGTCTGTTTGTACACTTTGCATGCTTGGCCTCAGGCCAGGAAGAAGCTTCTGGTCCCTCCTGAGATCATACCTTTAAATTTTCAAGGAGGAACAAACCCTCCAAGGAATCCCCCCAAGGTCCGGGAGTGCAGGCGCTTGCCCGGGGCTGTTTACTGTAACAAATGGATTTGTACAGCGCATCCTGGCGCTCTGCTCCCCGCGGACACCGCTGCAAACCGGGCAGGAAACCATTCCCAAGCCCTCAGATATCCCCTCCCGCAGCACCTGGCTGTGTTTGAAAGACAAAAGGTGCACGAGAGGTCAGGGAGCTGCTGCAGCTCCATTTGAAGGTGTTTTGTCGGTTGATGGAGGCGAGGTTTCAAACCCCCACTATCAAAAGGGCAGCGGGCAGACGGGATAGAGCAGCCAGGAGCTGGATGTGGGCAGGAAAATGTGGGCATTCCTGAAATGCTTCGGGAATATTTGCAGGGTCAGGGGAACTGTTGTGCTGCTTGCTGGGTTGGGTTGGAAAGATTGGATGGGTGGGGAAGAATGGATGGGAAGGGGAAGGAGAAGAGGAAGGGGAAAGAAAGGAAGGGAAAGGAGAAGAGGAAGGGGAAAGAAAGGAAGGGAAAGGAGAAGAGGAAGGGGAAAGAAAGGAAGGGAAAGGAGAAGAGGAAGGGGAAAGAAGGGAAGGGAAAGGAGAAGAGGAAGGGGAAAGAAGGGAAGGGAAAGGAGAAGAGGAAGGGGAAGGAGAGGAAGGGGAAAGAAAGGAAGGGGAAGGAGAGGAGGAAGGGGAAAGAAAGGAAGGGGAAGGAGAGGAGGAAGGGGAAAGAAAGGAAGGGGAAGGAGAGGAGGAAGGGGAAAGGGAAAGGGAAGGAAAGGGAAGGAAAGGGAAGGAAAGGGAAGGAAAGGGAAGGAAAGGAAAGGAAAGGAAAGGAAAGGAAAGGAAAGGAAAGGAAAGGAAAGGAAAGGAAAGGAAAGGAAAGGAAAGGAAAGGAAAGGAAAGGAAAGGAAAGGAAAGGAAAGGAAAGGAAAGGAAAGGAAAGGAAAGGAAAGGAAAGGAAAGGAAAGGAAAGGAAAGGAAAGGAAAGGAAAGGAAAGGAAAGGAAAGGGCCTCTGCAGCTGTTAATCCAGGAGGTGTGAAGGAATAGGAACGAGGATAAGAGGTTCTAATAGCAGTGAAGGATTAGACAGATCCTTTGTGCACGTTGAGGCTGGCAGAAGTGACACAAATAGGCAAACTGATAAAAAAATAATAAGTGAAGATTTCATGGCAAAACAGTGTAGTGGCACACTGGGAACAGAACTGAGGTGTTCCCATCTGGGATCCCCATATTTTAAAGCCAAGCCCAACCTCTTAGGACCGGTCTCCCAGCTGGCTTGAGCCGTTGCACACGAAGCAATGTCAATTTATGCTTGCTGCAGATCTCTTGATCTGGATCTACAGTGGTAATTATTCATGCTCACTGTTCATATTTGGGGATTAATTAACTATTCGTGGTTCCTATAAAGAATATTGTCAACCATTTAATGGCTCATTGAGTTCAGCAGGATTTCGAGCTTCTCTCTTACGATTTCCACAGAATGGTTATTGTGATTTGTGGCTCGGGGGAGCAGCGAGTGAGCTGGGAGCAGACCAGGAGCATTTCGGTGTTAGTTCTACCTTGTGACAAATGGGCTTTAATTGGCTTTACACGGGTTTTGCTTGGTGAGACGTGGCAGATGAAGAGAGGAGATACGGTAGAGTTCTTTTAAAAAAATATAAAAGAGGTGCTTTTGTCCTGCTGGGTGTTCCACGGGAGCTTTTGGTGAGTATTTGAAATTAATTTCTGCATGTGTTAGACCGCTGGTCTTGTGGTGAAAAGCATAAAAATAACAAAATAACATAAAAAATGTTTGAGTCAATGTCTTCAGCCTGGTTTGAACACTCTGGAAGAGTTAAAAACGTGTGGATGTGAGACAGGGGTCAGGATTGGGTTTGGCTGGGAGAACAGTTGGATTCCATGATCTTAGAGGGCTTTTCCAATGATTTTATGATAATATGATTTTTGTGCCGAAAGAACTTCAGGTTCTGCCTAACTCAGCACGCTGGCTGTTGAATATTTCTGGAAATGTTTATTATTCCAGTGAGAAGTGTGGACTGTCTGGAATACATAATCCCAGCTGTGGCTGCAATGGCCTGGGGTGCTCCCAGAATGATTAATTGTTCAAGTAAGTCTTTGTAACTCATTACTGTGTGTTTATTTCCAGGGGGAAAAGGCATTTTTGAGAAAGTAAAAATGGCCTTTCTTAAGGTGACAGGTTCCTGTGCTGCAGAATCCCCTCAGAATCTGCTCGGTGTGAGGGTCTAAGAGGGGTGAGGGGCATTTTTTGATCTGCTGATATCTTTATTCCTTGTGTTTTTACAAGATTTGGTGTGTGGGCCACAAAATGCTGGGAGCTGAGGCTGACCAGGATGAGAGAGAGAAGGAGCAAGTGACTCTTTGAGACTCACCCAGTTTACAGAAGGTTTTAGGGTTTTGCCACCTGCACAGAGCTGTGGCTTTAAACCAAAAAAGAGAAGGTTTAGGCTAAATACTGGGAAGAAATTCTTCCCTGTGAGGGTGGGGAGGGGCTGGGATGGAATTCCCAGAGCAGCTGTGGCTGCCCCTGGATCCCTGGAAGTGCCCAAGGCCAGGCTGGAGCAGCCTGGGACAGTGGGAGATGTCCTTGCCCAGGTCAGTGGAGTTGATCTTTAAGGTCATTTCCAACCCAAACCAGGCTGGGATTCTATGAAAGACTTTAAGGAGAGAATGGAGGGAATTGAGAGCCTGGACATCACAGACTGAAGCATTGCTGGGGATGGCAAAGCTGGAATTGGGTGTGTGAGAGGCTGGGAGGGACTGCCAGAAGGAATTTCCCCTAATTCCCTAATCCATGGGTGCAGTATTTCCCAGGACCTGTCTCATCCCCGTCTGCTGTGGATTCAGGAGCTGCACCCAGCTCCCTTTGGCTCCGCAGGGTCTCAGCTCAGTCAGGTGTGGAGCATTAAATAATTCAGTGTCCTCAGCGTCTGCATGGAGTGTTCACAGCATTCCAATGAGCCTGTGCCGAGGGATGGGGGGGAAAAACACAATTTCCCAAAGTAGTTTTTTGGCAATAGATCTGCTCAATCTTGAGCAACCTTCTTGTGCTAAATGGTGAGGCCAATTTGCAAATTCCTGCGTGGAGCACAGCCTGTGCTGGCGTGGAGGGGATTTCTTTCTGCTATCGTCACCTGCTGCAAATGAGGGAATAAAAAAATCCCAGTGGGAAGAAAGGAAAAAAAACCAAAAACCTCATGGAAATATTTTTATTGATGCTCTGGCTTTGCTGAGGGAGGAGAGGAGCGCATGTGGAGGGAGTTTATCTGGCTGAAAAGACAGGGAGAGGTGTTCTCCCTGACATTTCACGCTCTGATTTTGGAGCCAGGCTCATACAATGACGGAATTGTGGAGCCAAGACTTTGGATCGGGATTTGCTTTGCCTTTATGCTCTCCCTCATGCCTACAAATAAATAAAATGTGTTTCCTTATTCCCCTCAACACTTAAAATAATAAAAAAAGCCCAGAAGCTTAAAAACCAGAGATGTAACTGATAAAGGGCTCGTGTTTATCTTCCATCTCCCCAAAATCCTCAAGGGAGCTCGTGTCTGATCCAACCTGTCCTGCAGGTCTCAGATTTATTGGGAGCCTTCAGCTGGTGGCTGATCCATGTAAGGAGCTCCTGGCTCCAGGAGAGCCTGCCCCTCTCCCCATTTCCTCTGCCAGGAATATGCAGGTTTTGGGTTTAGTTTTATTTATTTTTCCTGCTTCGTTCCTTTTTTTTTAATCTCGTCAGTGGCTGCAGAGGCTTTGGTGGGGGCTGCCCTGACAAAATCCCTGCACTGACATCGATTTCCTTGATGCTTGAGGATGCAGAAAATAGGAAAGAGTTTTCCTGCAATATTGAAAAGCCTCTTCGACCCAAAGGCACAGAGCCCAGGGGTGGGGACCTTTCTGGGTCCTTTCTGGACCTTTCTAGGCTGGGAGGGAGAACATCTCGTCCAGCTGGACAGAACTGAGCCTCGATGGCTTTTCTTGTGTCCTTTTCATCCACTGCTCTTTGCTTTCTTAGGATCACAGAATCCTGCAGTGGTTTGGGTTGGAAGGACCTTAAATCCTCTCATCCCACCCCTGCCAAGGGCAGAGGCACCTCCTGCTGTCCCAGGCTGCTCCAGCCTGGCCTTGGGCACTTCCAGGGGCAGCCACAGCTTCCCTGGAATTCCATCCCAGCCCCTCCCCACCCTCCCAGCCAGGAATTCCTTCCCAAAATCCCATCCCTCCCTTCCCTCTGGCAATGGGAAGCCGTTCCCCCTCGTCAGCCTCAGTTTCCCCCTTGTTCTCACTCCCACTCCCAAACTGTCTCCCCACCCATCATTTGCGTTGGGTGACATCTTGTACATAAATGAAACTCTTCATTTTGGGGTTCAGAGCTGTGTCTTGGTGCAAATTTCCTTCAAATTTCCCCCAAACGTTCCCCAGCACCATCAGAAAATCACCTCCCTCCCAGACAGTGAGACTGCTGCTCCCCCCACCCCAGCTGGGCTCTGATAATGCAGAATCCAGGATTTTTTAAAGCACAGAGTTGTTTTCTTTCTCTGGTTGAATTCCATGGGCACAGCAGAGCTGCTCAGAGAAAATCCAATCCATCTCCTGTGAAATGAACTCAGTCATCCTTCAGTTTATTGAGTGTGAGGGAATACAAAACAAATCCACAAAATGTCAAAAGCGGTCTGCAAGGGATCGTTCCATTCCTTTCTCCATTTGTTTTCCTGATTAAAATGATTTTTGACTGATTCCCCTCTTAATTTTATACGGCAAAATATAATTCACTTGAGTATCCTCCACAGCCCCCCTGCCAAAGTTCGTGTTTGGTCAGATTTCCTGGAAAGAGGGGAAGGAATGACAGGGAGGGGCTTTGCTGAGTCACGTCTGGAGATCTTTGCTGGATCTGCACGAGCATGACCAGGAAAATTCTTCTTTCTCCATTAAATTCACCAGTGGATTCTGACTGGTTTTAACGGGCTGGCAGTGGTGATCCATGGATTTCTTCCGAGATGGGAAGGGTTTGTCCTTTCCTCGATGATTTTCTGCCCGTGGGGTTTTTCTGGAAGCGCTGGACTGAGGATTTCTGTGGGAACACGGAATGGTTTGGGCTGGAAGGGACATCAGGGACACCTTCCAAGCCCTGTCCAACCTGGCCTGGAACATTCCAGGGATGGGGGACATTGCCAGAAGTTTCTCTGGGAAATCAGGGTCTCATCCCCGCTCCGTACATCCAACAGAGTCTGCTCTGTTCCCTGACTGAAGCGGTATTTTTGTGCAGGATGTGGAAGGATTTCCAGCCTTCCCCAAGGACTGTAAATGGATCCTTTCAGGGGGTTAGAAACTGCTCTTCCACTCCCACAGGAAACCCCTGAAATGGGGTTTTCCAGCATTGTCCAGGGAGACTGGTGCAGGACCAGGATTCCAATCCGGATTATCCAACCCAGTCTTGTGTCTTTATCCACATCCGAGTCCTAATTCCCATAAAACTTCCCCGTGAGGGGGTAGCTGAGGTCATCCTGAAGTGTGGGTGGCTCTGGGTGTTCTTTGCACCATGGAAATGAGGAGTGGAGCGAGCACACAATGGGGAGGGAGATGGAGAAGGACAATCGTGCCGAAGCAGGAAAGATAATTCTGGGAAAAGCTTTTTCCTCTGCTGAGGCCATTGTTGTTTTATCAAATCCAATATCCTGGAATGAAAAGAAGGCCTTAAAAAAGTTGAAATTGAGGAGTAATGAATGAAGAGCCACCAGATATTAAATTTAATGAGCTGGGTTTAGGAAGAGGATTTAATGAAGGCACCATTAGGAATTTTCCTGCATTAATTTTAGAGCCCACTCTGAAATGGGGGAAATTTGGGCATCTGCAGAAATCCAGCTAAGTGGAAGGACCGAGCTTTTGTGCTGGGATTTGGAGCAGCCTCGGGAATTGTGCTCTCCCTCTGCCAAGGCCACCAGCCCAGGTGACAGCAGTGTCCCTTTGTCCCCTCTGCCCAGCCACCCCCGGGCCCAGAGCTGGAAACTCTCCGTAGGATGCCACAGACTCCGTGGCAATTCCATTCAATCCCAAAGCCAAATTCAGAGGGTACATGAAGGCTTAATTAATAGCTGACATAGGAAGGGAAATTAAATTAATGTCCTAATTAATGCTTCGGGTTTAGTCCAAATGGGAAACTTTCTGATTCTCCTTTCCCTGTTGCAGCACCGTGCTCACCTCTGGGCACTGATGGATTTAGGCTCATTTGGCCCCAGTCCTGGAAAACATCCTCATTAAAAATTGTGTCCAAGCCCACATTTATTTCTCTTCCTGCCGTGCTTAATTGCAGGCCTGGATTTAGGGATGGGATTACAAAAGGTGGAGCTGTTGGGAAAATTCTGCATAATTCTGTCCCAAATGCTGATTTGACTGAAAAACCTTCACTTCCTGACCTGTGTTAGAATAAAATCAGTTAAATTAATAATGGATTGAGTTAATCAGAGTCCCAGTGTTTCTTTTATTTCAGTAATTTGAGTGGAATTGAGATTTTTGTAGCATGACTTCCTTAGGATCAAGAAGAACCAAAAGGCTCCCAGAGCAGTGAGGCTTCCATGAAGGAAAAGGAGAAAAGGAGAAGCGTAGAAGGATTGATCATGTTCTCCTTCCCCAGGTTCATTTCCTGGCCTTGGACATTTCCAGGGATGCAGCAGCCACAGATATTTTTGCATGACACATTTTTACCTCTGTCTTTTCAAGGTGTGAGGAGCCACATGAGTCAAATTCTTGTCTGCTGTTTGCATCAGAGAGAAGGAATGCGGCATTCCCGGCCCCGGGGCCACCACACCCGCTCCTTTAATCCCTCTGGATTCACATCAAATGTGTCCTGACAAGGTGAGGTTGTGCAGAAGAGCTCATGAGGTCATGGGAGGCAGGGAAAAAAATGTTCTTATCAAATCAAACCCAACTTTACAGCTCTTCCCTGTGTATTTTGCCTTTTGGGTGGGGCCCTCACAGGTTTATTTGGAGTTCTGGGAGGTTTTTCTCCATGGGAAGATAAACAGGCATCAAAAGCTGAGATGCTCATTAATCTCACAGTTCCTGCTTTAAAAAACATTAAAGATGTTTTCATAATTATCAAGAAAAATGCCAGGAGACTGAGAAATCACCTCAGTAGGTGGCACTGGCTCCCTTGGAATCGGGTTCCGATGGAAATCGATGGCAGCTCTGGGAGAGGAGCTCCTCAGGCGTTATTGATCCAGGACTGAGGGATGCTTCTCCCGGGTTGGGATCTGCAGTTTTCTCTCTCCACTCCGTTTTTCATCCTTTTAGCCTGAAAAAAATTGGAGCTGGAAGTTTAAGAGTCTGGATTCGTTTTCTAAAGCTCAGGCTGGTGCAAGGTCTGAGGGTCCAGAGGGGCTGGGATGGAATTCCCAGAGCAGATGTGACTGCCCCTGGATCCCTGGAAGTGCCCAAGGCCAGGCTGGAGCAGCCTGGGACAGTGGGAGCTGTCCCTGCCATGGCAGGGGTGGCACGGTGGGGTTTAAAGTCCTTCCAACCCAAACTATTCCAGGATTCTGTGATTCTTTCCCTCAGTCTAGTCCAGATCCCAGCTGGAACTGGGAGGGAATGCAAATGCGATCGTTGTGTTCTGATGTGGCCAGGGGAACTCTTCCCTCTCCAGAATCCCTCTCTGTCCTCTCCAGCGTTCACACACAGACAGAAACTCCCCTCTGCAGCTTTCCCATAGGTTGTGCACCCTCTGGAGTGACACCAATCCGGAGGGAATCTGGAGGCACCCAGGGAATCACGGATTTTGGGAGGGACAATTCCAGGGATGGGGCAGCCACAGCTGCTCTGGGCACCCTGTGCCAGGGCCTCACCACCCTCACAGGGAAGAACTCCTTCCCAATATCCCAGCTAACCTTTCCCTCTGGCAGTGGGAAGCCATTCCCTGATGCCTCAGGGTTTCATCTTTTCCATTTCCCAGGTATTTGTGTCCCTGCAGCTCTTTAGTGTGGAACTCCAAACTCCACACCCAGCAGCAGCTGCTGCCTCCCCACTTTGGGCAGACACAGCAATTCCTCTCCAGGCCTGGCAGCCAAGGACACCTCACTGCCTCAGGCCCCAGAGATGCAAACAAAAGGGAGCTGGGGGCAGCAAACTTGGGGGAAATCCCTTCATTCCCTGCAGCTGGAATTGGGAGATGAACCCCAATGTGCCAATGGACCCAACCTATAAAAGTGGGAAACCCGTGACTATCTGTCCATTTTGGGTGGGTTTTGTCTGCCTGAAATGCACCTGAAGGCCCTTCCATAAACAGAACTGCTTTTTATTCCCTGAATTTTGTCTGGTTTTAGGGAGCCCCAAAAAGGCATCACGTCCCCCCAGAAATGATCCCATGGAAAGCGAGTGTGCGTTCAGCATCAGGGCAGGGGGAAAAGCCTTCCCGTTGTGCACCCAGCTCACGATCCCTGGATGTCTGTGGTGGAGCAGCATTTCTCATCCCCATCCTCTGGCTCCAAATGTTAAATGTTGTTTTTACCAGCAGCTCCTCTGTCGGAGCGCCGCAGGATGAGTCAGTGCCCTTCGGAGCAGAGCTGGGAATCAATAGAGCGCCGGGAATTAGATACTGCACTCAAATATGGATATCTCCAAAGGCATGGGAATGGTGCTGCTGACTAATGGATTGGTGGAAATGATCAACCAAAACATGCCCAGGCAGGCACAATCCTTCTGGAATTCGCTGTGGGACCCAAGCCGTTGGATTTTGTCCATGTGGAGGGTGAGGGGTGGGAAATGGAGCTGCCAGGTTCTGGTGGATCAAAAATTCATCTCCTGCAGGACTGCTAGAGGTGGAAACTTCGGGAAACCAGCAGCAGACGCTGCAGCTGAAGCCTGATTTGGGAGGGACAGGTGGGTGGAAGGGGATTATTCCCATTCCCTCGGCTCTGGGAGAGCTCCCAGTATGGGAGAGACATGGACACACCAGATCCCTCCCCCTGGACGTGCCCAGGGCCAGGTGGACGAGGCTTGGAGCACCCTGGGATCCCGGGAAGTGTCCCTGACTATGGCAGGGGGCAGGACTGGATGGGCTTCAAGTCCTTTCCAACCCAAATCATTCCATGATTTTGTGATTCCGTGATCTCATCCCTGCATCAGCCGTCCAGGAGTGATCTCCTGGCTGTCAGAAATGCTCTTCCCCCTCTCCAAATGTTTCATGGGCATCCTCCAAATGTTCCTTGCAGTTTATCCAAGGACCCTTGGGAATTTCTGGGAACAAGGAGTCAGCGAGCTCCCGAAAACCACATTAATGGTGGGGAATGAGCTGCCAGATGGGCTCCCTTGGCTCTGGGAAGTTTTATTGTTCCTCCAGACAGAGGATGCCTCGGGCAGAGCTGGAATCTGCATCCCAGCCAGCTGGGGGGACTGAAAGTCAGGAAAAATCATCAACAAAATAAATGTTCCCTCTCGGCACAGGAGGCTCTGGAATTCCCAGCGCCAGGTGTTGGCTCCCTGTGTCCCCCCAGGCTCCCAGACTGGGAAGGAAAAGGAGAGCCATAAAACACAAATGGGAATGTGCCAAGATAAAGAACATTTGAATCCCTCAGCTGACCCCGTGGCAGAGTGACAGGGAATCAGGAATCCAGGGATTCCTGGTTGTAGCATCAGGAATACAAGAATTCCTGGCTGTACACAGCTGGAATCCATTGGATTGTGTCAAATCCCTGGGCAGAACCAAGGAAAAATAACCTCTAATATTTCATTTTCTGTCCATTATCTGTTATCTATAACCACAGCTATTATTTGTAATTAATATTAATAATTACTTCTACTGTTGCTATTGATGCTGATATAATCAATATTGGTTATGAGTAATTAAATACTGTCCAATTATAATATTTATAATATGAACTTATAATCTATAATATAAATATTCTCTATATTATCATATTCCTCTAAAAATATTTGACAAAGGCAGAAAGTTTTATCCCTGTGCTAGAGAGGAGAATTTGGTGAAGGACAGATTTATATTTATATTTATATTTATATTTATATTTATATTTATATTTATATTTATATTTATATTTATATTTATATTTATATTTATATTTATATTTATATTTATATTTATATTTATATTTATATTTATATTTATGTTTATATCTATATTTATATTTATACTAATATTTATATTTATATATTTATATTTATATTTTTTATATTTATATTTATATATAATATGGTGTAAATGTGTAAAAACACCAGATTTAAGCTTGGCTGGGTTAGGGGGAAGCTGAGCCACATGGCACCTGCTGGGCATCAATCCCAAATTTTTTATCTCGGCTTAATTTGAGATTTTGGGGAGATGGGAGATGGAGGGGACCAAGGTTTAACCCCTTCCTCACCTAAGAGACCTTCAAAGCTTTCCAGTTAATTCAGAATTTCTTCCAGAAATGAGGAAAATAAGTGGGAATTGAGATCAGGAGCGACAGGAAGGGAGTGACAGCCCAGGATGAAGGATGGAAGATTCCCTACAGAACTGTGACAATCCTGGTTGTCCCTTTCAGTGGGAACAAACCCAACCACGCAGAGAACAACCCAAAAGAAAAAAAGAAAAAAAAGAAATTTAATTCTGCTTTCCTAATTCCAGAGTGATGGAGATGCTGAGCAAAACCACAGCCAGGAAAAAAATCCAATAATTAATTCAGCTTTATGCCGGAGTTTCCTTGGGGGAACGCTGTGATCCATGTCCGTGTGCATCCACCTGACAGGAAACTCGGCGCTCCAGGTCCTGCACCTTGAACCGGCTGGCATTGATTTAGATATCCTGCAGATCAGAGCCTTTCCCTGGGAAAAAAAAAATATAAAAAAATCCATGGATTAAAGAGTGCTTTAAAAAAATGGCTCCAGGTTTATACTAATGGAAATGTGAATTATTCAGGCCCAAAAGAGAGAGGAAAGCCCACGGTTTCTCTTGGTTTTTTTGCTTGAAATGGGTCAGAAACTCGGCTGTAATTTTATTTATTAATTCCTGCCAGTGCCAGCTCATGCAGCTTTTTCATGGAGGCAGGATCTGGGCTGAGATGCTTCCGTGGGCAGGGACACCTGAAGAATTCCACCTTCCGAAGCAACCAGATCCCTCACCCAACTTTGGGAGCAGTCTGGAGTCAGGAGCAACTTTGAGAGAGCTGGGAAAGGGTAAAAGTATCCAATTTTGGAAAAAGAAAAGAGGAAGTTTGGATTTTTCCTGGGTGCTCCGAATGCCAAGACACTTCGGAACGTGGCAGCTCCCAGCCTGGAACACCCGGCGCGTTACACCCCGCGAGGTGTCGGAGCTCACAGGGGCGGCAAATTCCCTTCCGCTGCCATGTGTGAAAAGATTCCCGGTTCAGGGATGGGATGGGTGCGATCCAAACCCTCAGCTGCTGCTCCCAATCCCTGTCCTGGTCTCTGGGAGAGCTCTGACCCAGCACCCGGCAGGATGGATCCGCCACAGCTCCGGGCGCGGAGCGGCTGTGAGAAGTGACACCCTGGAATCCCAGGGTGTCACTGAAGAGCTGAAGAGCTGCTGACGGATCTTTCCAACCCTGAAAACCGCCTTTTCCCTGCTCCTGCTTTTAGCCAGCACCTGTCAGGGAAGATTAGAGGAGGGAAGATGATGTGGAATGGAGAAAAAGGGTTCTGAGATGGGGATGAAGCCCCACCGTGGTGCTGCCGGGTGTCAGATTTCTGCTTCACAGCCTTGTTAGCAAAGAAAAGGAAAAAAAAAACCAACACCAGCAGTAAAATCGCCTGTGTTCAGCTCCTGGGTAACCCAGGCATTTTCTTCCCAGAGAAAATGGGGATGTTTTGAGTAAATAGCTTTTGAGAGCAAACTGCCACTTTTTAGCACCTCATTTCAGCTGCTTGGAGCCAAACTGGTGGGGAGAAGGTGAAGGCTCCTTGCTGCCACACCACCAGCCCCTTCCCAGCATTCGGCATCCAGGGGAATTCCTGGGAAAACTCTCCCAGTCCTTGGCTGAGCGGGAGAGGGGCAGCGAGGCACTGGGACAGGGATTGGAACACTCCAGGTGCAAAACCTCTCGCAGTCCCTTTCCAAGGAAATTCTTCTGGGATAGCTCCAGAAGGCTTTCAGAGCAAAATCATGGAGCAATTTGGGAAGTTGAAATTCCCAGAGAAGCCGTGGCTGTCCCAGAGTCCCTGGAAGTGTCCAAGGCCGGTTGGAGCACCCTGGGACAGTGGAAGGTGTCCCCACCCGTGGTGGCACTGGATGGGCTTTTAAGGTCCCTTCCCACCAAAACCATTCCAGGATTCCGTGATTTTTCTCTCTGTGGGTGCAAATCCACAGATGAAGCTGGAATCACTTCCAGGAAACTCCAGACTCAGCTCAGGGATTTGGTTACAGAATTTTGAGCTCTGGTGACCCCAAAAATGGCAGAGCCCCCAGTAATGGGACAAGGGGACACTGTCCATGCACCCCTAAACGGGAAAGGTGACAACCTGGGAGCCCTAGGATCAAGCTGGCTAGTTCTTGGCATTTGGAAACGGCCTCAGGTTGTGCCAGGGGAGGCTGAAGTTGGATATTGGGATAATTTCTTCCCAGAAAGGGCAGTGGTGGAGTCCCCATTCCCAGGAGGATTTGACAGCCCTGGGATGTGGCACCTGGGGACGTGGCCAGTGGTGGCCTTGGTGACGCTGGGGAATGGTTGGACACGATGACCTTAGAGGGCTTTTCCAACCCAAACAATTCCATGATTCCCTGATTTCTGTTGTGATTTTTCGTGGTATAACCTAAGTGAAGAAGCCAAAATAACCCCATCCCTGTCTGAGCAACTGGGGAGGTCCAGAGGGTCTGGAAACGCTCCACAAGAATTCCAGGTCTCAGAATCACTGTCCTTTGTGCAGTGCTTCTGGAAACGACTTTGAGTTTGATTTTTTCACCTTCCTGGGAATTCTTTCCTTTGGAAACAGCTGGAACAGCTGTCTCCTTTTTCCCTATTTCACCAGAGTAAGAAAGCGCTTTCCACGAACTCTCCCATTTTTTTTTTTTCCTTTAAGGTCTCATCGTTTTTACGCCAGTGAATCCATGCATTTCAAATCCTCATCCCAAGCTCTGGAGCTGATTTCCGTGGCAGATACGAGCGGTGATGCCTGCCCTGATCTCAGCCACGGTTTATTTTTATTCCTCCGTATCAGGGGTTGTTTGTCACGCTGCCTGCGCGGGGGGACTCGCGTTGCCGTGCTCTGGGGAGCTGTAACTCATCTTCTGTTTAATCCACTGTCTGTCACAGGCGCGGATTTGAGATGGAACACTCGGCCCTTCCTGACATCCTTCACAATCCTTTTCTCCGGGTGTTTTTATTTATTCCCCGCGCGCTCGCCCCGTCCTTCGTCACCAACAAAAGGAAGTTTTGGGTTTCCAGTCGGTGTCATTTGAGGAAAAGCTCTCCCTGTGGAAGGGGCTGCGATTCTGGGATTAATAATAATAATAATAATAATAATAATAATAATAATAATAATAATAATAATAATAATAGTAATAATAATACCCCATGATTCTGGGATATTAAAGGTGTCCAAGTGAGGAGACTGTGCTTTGAGGGAAGTTGCAGAACTCCAGGATGGTTTGGGATGGAAGGGATCGTGCAGATCATCTCCTTCTACCCGCTGCCAGGCACACCCAGCAAAGGAAATCAGGGAATCATGGAATTGTTTGGGTTGGAAAAGCCCTCTAAGGTCATCGTGTCCAACCATTCCCCAGCGTCACCAAGGCCACCACTGGCCACGTCCCCAAGTGCCACATCCCAGGGCTGTCAAATCCTCCTGGGAATGGGGACTCCACCACTGCCCTTTCTGGGAAGAAATTATCCCAATATCCAACTTCAGCCTCTCCTGGCACAACCTGAGGCCGTTTCCAAATGCCAAGAACTAGCCAGCTTAATCCTAGGGCTCCCAGGTTGTCGCCTTTCCCATTTAGGGGTGCATGGACAGTGTCCCCTTGTCCCATTACTGGGGGCTCTGCTGTTTTTGGGGTCACCAGAGCTCAAAATCTGTAACAAACCAGGCCAAAATCCTGCTCCATCCCAGCTCCAGCCTGTCTCCAATCCCAGCTCCATCCCAGCTCCATCCCAGCTCCATCCTCAGCTCCATCCCAGCTCCAATCCCAGCTCCAATCCCAGCTCCAATCCCAGCTCCATCCCAGCTCCAATCCCAGCTCCAATCCCAGCTCCATCCCCGCTCCAATCCCAGCTCCAATCCCAGCTCCAATCCCAGCTCCATCCCAGCTCCATCCCAGCTCCAATCCCAGCTCCAATCCCAGCTCCAATCCCAGCTCCAATCCCAGCTCCATCCCAGCTCCAATCCCAGCTCCATCCCAGCTCCAATCCCAGCTCCAATCCCAGCTCCATCCCAGCTCCAATCCCAGCTCCAATCCCAGCTCCAATCCCAGCTCCAATCCCAGCTCCATCCCAGCTCCAATCCCAGCTCCAATCCCAGCTCCAATCCCAGCTCCATCCCAGCTCCATCCCGGCTCCATCCCAGCTCCAATCCCAGCTCCAATCCCAGCTCCATCCCAGCTCCAATCCCAGCTCCATCCCTGCTCCATCCTAGCTCCAATCCCAGCTCCATCCCAGCTCCATCCCAGCTCCAATCCCAGCTCCATCCCAGCTCCATCCCAGCTCCATCCCAGCTCCATCCCAGCTCCAATCCCAGCTCCATCCCTGCTCCGTCCTAGCTCCAATCCCAGCTCCATCCCAGCTCCATCCCTGCTCCATCGCAGCTCTATCTCTGCTCCATCCCAGCTCCATCCCAGCTCCCCAGGCTGTTCCTGCCCCTCCTGAGGAGGAGGTGATGCTGCCGGGTGTCCACGTGGATCTCCTGGGCTGGCAGGGACCCAGGAGGAGCAGGGACACCGTCACTTTTGTCACACGTGGCACCGCCAGCTCAGCGCCTTCACCTCCGCGCATCTGTCGCCCACGGAGGGAATCGGGAATCGCTCCCGTCCCGGAGCCAAACACAGACAGGAGGCAGCAGGAGGAACCCAGTGGGAGCATCGGGGCTCCAAAGGGAGCTGAGAACAGCCCTGGCCCCGGCTGTCACCCCTCCCGCTGAGCTGTCACCAGAGACACCCCAGACACTCCGACACTGCTCCCACCCACGGGGACGGAAAGCTCGGGACGGCCTCTGCATAAAAATAAAAGCAAGGAATACTCCAGACCTTCCTCAAAACACAACGAGGCGCCGGAGCGTGGGCGTCACTGGAATAAAAAGCCTTGGGAAGGTGTCGGCAGGACGGAACCACGGTGCAGGAGCTTTGCCATGGCTGAGCGGCTCCTGTGGGAGCTGAGGTTATTTTAGGGAAGTTCTTTCTGGCTGGCAGGGCCCAAAATAGGACTTTTGTCTTTCCAGAGTGAGGTTGGGGGGGAGAAAATAAACTGTCGTGTTTGCTCAGGCTTGCAGTTCCCTGGAACAGCCTGGCTTGGGAACGCCTTCCTAAGGACTGCTTGGGATGGTGAGGAAGGAAAATAACCATCCTAAGGGATGTTTGATAGGATGAGGAAGGAAAATAATCATCCTAAGGGATGTTTGATAGGATGAGGAAGGAAAATGACCATCCTAAGGGATGTTTGATAGGATGAGGAAGGAAAATGACCATCCTAAGGGATGTTTGATAGGATGAGGAAGGAAAATTGTCCTTCCTATGGGCTGCCTGATAGGATGAGGAAGGAAAACAGTTCCTCCTAAGGGAGGCTTGATAGGATAAGGAAGAAACACAGCCTTTCCAAAGGGCTGATTAATAGGATAAGGAGGGAAAATAATCCTTCCAAAGGGCTGATTAATAGGATAAGAAAGGAAAATTGTCCTTCCCATAGGTGGCTTGATAGGATGAGGAGGGAAAACCCCCTGCGAGGTGCCATCAGTGGGTTGGAGCAGCTCTCCGTGGATGGACAAGGATGCCACGGGTGTAAAACACAGGTAAAATGAAGGCTGTAGTCCCTGAGTGTTAAATCCAGCTGAAATTCAATCCAACACAAAACTCAGCATCGCTCGGGGCTGGTGCTGAGGGCAGCAGTCAGATCTGGGAATCCTCCCCGATCAGGAGGGATCCCTGGATTCTGCTGCACCACGATAAATCCACGGTGAAGCTGAGCCCTTAAAGCTGTCCTGGATCCTGTGTAGTTACTGCAGGAAAATAAATATCCCGGGATGAAGGTGACGTTGTTGCCCTCCCTGGAGATCCCTGCTCCGAATCACCCCACGGCAGCCGATAAATTTGGAGTCTGCAAACACCACAAAACACAGCTTTGAGGTGAGGGAGGAGACAGCAGTCTCTGACAGCAGTCAGAGGGTTTGGGTGTGTTCCCGGGGAGATCTCGAAGAAGTGAGGGCTGGAAAAGCCTCCCGTGGGACTCGGAGCAGGCAGGGAGATAAAGGATGATCTGGAGAGCGTTCCCTGGTTGTGACAGAGCAGAGAAAAGCAGCTCTGAGAGCCCTTCCCCGTCATTCCTGGCAGTTTGGGGAGGTTTGGAGCCGTCAGGGGAGCGTTTCTCTGGGGTGAGACACTTAGGATCCATCTGGAGCACAGGTGAGGGATGGTGTGAACACATTGGTGTGCTGGACAAGACACAGGAAGGCTGAGGACATTTGTCAGTCTTGGATGAGCCTCTTCCTGCTCAGAACTCCGGCCCTGCTGTCACTTTCAGGGAGTTTACTGGTTCTCAGTGGAAAGCCAGAGGAGAAAAAGGACAGATGAGAGGAGATTTGTGAGGCATCGCAGATCCAGCTGCAAAAAACAGGGGGGCTGGAGAAAGTGAGCGCCAAAATTGGAGCTTGGAGCCTTTTGTGCTGCTCCTGGGATTTGGAAATCGCTCCATGCCCTCCCCAGCCTCTCCCAGGTTTCTGAAAAGCCGGCGTGGCTGAGCTGACACTTTATCATAATTAGTCAATATTATTTCTTTGCCCTGGGTGCTGTCTGGGGACGCAGTCACACGTCAGCCCCTGGCAGCAGGGCTGCTCAGAGCCAGCCCCGAGCCAGGTGACAGACGGGCACGATGGCAGAGACAGCTTTCAGATCCAAATCTCACTTTGTTTTACGCTTGGGGACTTGGTCGGGACGTCTGTTCTCTCCAGCACAGACCTGTGGTGGCATCCAGGAAAGCTCAGGCCTCGGGGTATCTCCAGATCCCAAATCCACCTCTGAACTCAGCCTCTTACTTCTGCAGCTGGACTTGAGCCGGGCAAAATCTGGGCTCAGTCTTAAAATTAAGGTTTTTAATGGATTTGTTTTGGTGATACAGAACTTGCAGGAGCTGTTTACTCCTGGACAAAGAAATTCCTGGGTCAGGGCATGTCCCCTTTGGCTTTTCCTCCTCTGGGTCCTTTGAGTTTTTCAACCGAGACAAGCTGGGTTTGGAAATCGGGATCTGCCGGAGTGTAACAATCCAAATGTAGACAGGATAAAGATGGAACACCGTGTCCAGCTCTGGCCCCCAACATAAGAAGGATGCTGGAAACTTCATTTCCTTGGGATTGTGTTAAAATTCCCAGCTCCAGAGGCTGGAGTGAAGCAGAGGGAGCTGTGCCAAGGTTTGGGTGTCCCCAGGGATGATTCCATGTGGAACTTGGGTTTGTGCCCCTGTGAGCCCCTGCTGGGGAAGGGGTTGGGCCTCTCTGGGCTCCCTTTAACGAGGGATGGGTTTGAGGACATTTTGGCCATTTGAATGCTTGACCTGGCCCCAGGCAGAGCAGCAGGTAGAGCCAGGTGTGGCTTTTTTGTGTTTAGAAAGGGGTCATGAATGTAGGGGTGAACGCCAGGCACTTTAAATCTTAAAATCCTGGAATGGTTTGGGTTGAAAAGACCTGAAATCCCACACAGTGCCACCCATGCCATGGCAGGGACAGCTCCCACTGTCCCAGGCTGCTCCAGCCTGGCCTTGGGCACTTCCAGAGATCCAGGGACAGCCACAGCTCCTCTGGGAATTCCATCCCAGCCCCTCCCCACCCTCCCAGCCAGGAATTCCTTCCCAATATCCCATCCATCCCTGCCCTCTGCCAGTGTGGAGCCAATTCCACCCCCTTGGATTCAAAGTTTCCTGTTGGTCTCTCCCATCACACAATCCTTGGCTTTGGGAATAAAAGTGAATGTGCTCCATCAGCTGCTGGAGTGGGAGAATAATTCTGAGATGCGGAAATGTCCCGCTCACTACCGGCACCCCCGTAAAAATCTGGGATTGGGAAACCCAAAAGACATCTGTCCCCTGTGTCCATCTCTGGCTTTATGTCCCAGGGACAATCTGTCCTTGCCACAGCCTCCAGCCTGGCTCTGGGCTGTGTTGTCACCTCCCATAAGCTGTGACACGACAGAGATGCTTTGACAAGACAGAATTGCAGTAATGGGCAAAAGCATTAATACAATAAATAACATTTCACGTTCCAGTGCAGCGGCTCCAAGCCCTAAATTCACATCAGATCCTTGAGGGAGAGCACTCAATCCATGGCAATGAGGGAAAACCAATTGTCCCAAATCCTTGCTGGCGTCAGGAGCGTGGGCCTGAACTCCTGCCCTGCTCTCAGTGGCCAACAGACCCTTCCTGTCCTCGTGGATCGGGGAAAATGCAAGATCTTGATGTGCTCTCGCTCCTCTGGCTGCCTCGTGGATGAATCCCTTGGAGTGAGAATTATCTCCTACCACGCTTCTAAGGCGCTCCAAGTCGTGCAGAAGAGGTCACGGGTCGTTCAGGAGAAACATTTGCAGCATTCCCAGACGCTTCAGTAACCCGAGTCCTGCGTTTGGAGATATTTGTACCTTTCTCCAGCAGCATGGATTTCCTTCTCGGAAGTTTCTGTGCTTCCCTCGGTAATTTCAGGAGCAGCTTCAGCCTGGGGGAAGCTCCAGGTGGTTCACTGGGTGCTGGTGTGGGGTGTGAACGTGTTTTTCCTCCTATGGCTGTGGCATTTTACGATCCCGAATCTGAGATCCTCCAGATAATCCCTGAGAGATGAGGGGGCAACAGCCCTGGCAGAATATTTGGTTAAAACACCCTGTCCTGGGGCTTTCCTGAGGTGCTCAAAGCCAGTCTGGATGGGCTTGGAGCACCCTGGGACAGTGGGAGGTGTCCCTGCCCATGGCAGGGGGTGGAATGAGATGGGATTTAAGGTCCCTTCAACCCAAAGCATTCCATGGATTTCTAATCATAAATCCATAAAGATCATGGATTACTAAAGGTAAAATATGAAGATAAATTTGGCACCCAGCAGGGCTGGTTTTGCATAGGGAGATCCCTTCTTTCCCTGTCCTTCCCCACGTCTCACCCCCAGGATGATTCCTCCGCTCATTTCCCCGCAGAGGTTTTTCTCTGACGTGAGCTCTGTGTTCCTTACGCAGGCTCCGCTTCTGTCTGCAGCAACTGCGTCCCATCCTGTCCTAAAGGAGCCCCAAAAGCCCGGAGAATTCTGCCAGCTCTTCATCCCCCTCAGGCCTCCCTACCCGAGCACATCTGTGCACCCCCAGAGGGAGTCAAATTAACCAACTTCTCCTCCCAACAAAACCTTTTTGGGGAGTGGGGCACCAAACCCTTCATCTGACACAAATCATCTGATTTCTTTCCCTTTCCCTGCCTCTCCCCCCGCTCTCCGTGGAAGGGAAAGCAAAGGCGTCCTTTGGGGTGGCGTTTGCGGTGGTCTCCAGCGCGGCCGTGACATTTCCTCGCCGAGCGGCGCCTCCCGCCTCTCCCATCACATTAAATTTTCAGGATGGCTGGGAGTCAGCCCTCGGAGAGGATGGATTCCTGGCTGCTGGCATTTCCAGGCCCCTGCAAGAGCACCTTCAGCCCAGACGGAGGGAGACAAGGCGTTTATTCCGGGCTCTCGGTGCCAGGGACCCGGCTGGATGGGAGGAGAGGCAGATGGAAAGGGAAGAGGGGGTGAAACGCAGCCTCCCGTGGATCAGCCGTGGCTGGAAACGCTGAATTTGTGATTATGGAATAAAATACCCACCTTTCCCTTAGAACTGGGGTTGTGAAATCTGGATCGAGGATGTGTAGCTTGGGTTTCTCTTCCCCCTGTACTTCTTTCCAGTCCGTCTGTTCGGCGTTCCAGGTTCTGTGCAAACTGAGGTGGAAAATCTGTTTTTCTGGACGTCCTTTGGAAGTGGAGAGCTCAGCCAGGCACCCCCAGCAGGTGAGGACAAACAAGGGGGGGATTTCGGAGCAGAACATCCAACCCAAGTAAATCCATGGGCTGGAAATCCCAATTTAACCTCCTGATTCCGTGTTCTGACTGGGAAACATTCACAGGGCAGGGGAGAGCGGGCAAAGACCATCTTGAGTCCTCTGTATTTTGACATTATCGTGGAATTATGGAATGGGTTGGGGTGGGGAAGGACCTTAAAGATCACCCAGTTCCAGCCTGGACACCTTCCACTCTCCCAGGTTGCTTCAAGCCCCTTCCAGCCTGGCCTTGGACATTTCCAGGGATGGTTTATCCACAGATTCCCCAGCCAAAACTCCCTGTGCCTTTGAATCTGAACTCCAAACCTGCATCCAGCCTTGTCCCCAGAGCACCCGTGGTGGTGTCGTGGTTAATGACTTTTATTAACAATGCTAATGAGATCACTAAAAATGTTTATGGGACAAATTCATTTAGAGAGAGACAAAGCTGCTGGAGGACTTGGGGCTCTCCCGGGCCCGGCTCTCCCGGCTGTAATTATTATTATTCCATAACCAGCCCGGGAGTTTGGATCTATTTCATTCTAATATTAAGCAATAGCTTTTCTTTTAATCTCCTTGTGTTTTCCCCAGGCGTTTTGGAGGTGGTGGGGAAGATCCTGGGTAATAAAGCGTGAAAAATGTGAGAGCAGGCCCGGGGAGTGCCTGTGCCACGTCAACATCGCTCTGTCTCAGATGTTTAACACGAACAAAACATCCAAAAGCTTTCTTTGGACTAACAGGAGGCTGCTGCTCGGTGATGTGAGACAACTCACCATCCCCTCCTGACTCTCATTCCAACCCCTGCACCCCCAGGATGGAATTCCCCATGGAGTATGGGATTTTTAAGGGAAATTTCTTCATGGAATTGTTGTCCAGTGTTCTCTTTGCAGATTGTCCAGGGCAGTGGTGGAGTCCCCATCCCTGGGGGGATTTGGAAATGGATGTGGCACTTGGGGACATGGGTTAGGGTGGCCTTGGCGGTGCTGGGAGAACGGGTGGACTCTTGGAGGGCTTTTCCAACCCAAACAATTCCATGAGTTTCTGATTCATTGACTTTTCTAATTCTTTTTCTGAGGGAGAAACTGTCAGCTTGAAACATGGACTTTTTATGGATGGGTGATGGATGGATGGATGGATGATGGATGGATGATGGATGGATGGATGGATGGATGGATGGATGGATGATGGATGGATGGATGGATGGATGGATGGATGGATGGATGGATGGATGGATGATGGATGATGGATGATGGATGGATGATGGATGATGATGGATGATGGATGGATGATGGATGGATGGATGGATGATGGATGGATGATGGATGATGGATGATGGATGGATGATGGATGGATGATGGATGATGGATGGATGGATGATGGATGGATGGATGGATGGATGGATGGATGGATGGATGGATGGATGATGGATGGATGATGGATGGATGGATGGATGGATGATGGATGATGGATGGATGATGGATGGATGGATGATGGATGGATGATGGATGGATGATGGATGATGGATGGATGGATGGATGGATGGATGGATGGATGGATGGATGATGGATGGATGATGGATGGATGGATGGATGGATGGATGATGGATGATGGATGGATGATGGATGGATGGATGGATGATGGATGATGGATGGATGGATGATGGATGGATGGATGGATGGATGGATGGATGGATGGGTGGATGGATGGATGGAGAGAGGAGAATTTTGGAGTGCCTTTCAACCTCCATCCATCCATATGGGATTTCTGCTGAGGGATAACTTCCTGGATCCCTGGGAGTGTCCGAGGCAGGGCTTGGAGCACCCTGGACAATGAGAGGTGTCCTTGCCCATGGCAGACGAGTTTCAAGGTCCCTTCCCACCCAACCCATTCCAGGATTCCCTGAGCTGTGCCTGCAGCCACCTGCCGTCTCCGTGTGCCCTGTCGGTGTCTCCTGGGCTGTGTCCACTCCGGGAGAGCCCAGGGATGCTCTCCAGTGGGCAGGAACAAACCCTCACCTGGCCCAGCTGGCACTGCAGCCCCACAAGGGATTCCTCCAAGGAGAAACCAGGTCATCTCCTTTCCCAGGGATGGAGGCTGTCCCTGAAGGCACAAGCTGGGTGGGTCCAGCAGGGTTCATGCGGATTTTTGTTCCCTGTGGAAGCTGCAGTTTTCTTTTCCAGCTCATGGAACAGAACAAAACAGCTTTGCAGAGGGTGATTGGGACAGAAAAGCTGGGCTTGCCAAGGCCTGGCCCAGGGTTGGGATGCTTCAAATCCGAGGAAAACGAGTTTTATCAGTGCTCCAGAGAAACCTTTACTGACCTTTTCCTTCCCTGTTCCCACCTATCCAGGTAAAAATAAAGATCAAAACAAAACCCATTTCAGGCAGAAAATGCTTTTCCCCAGAAGGGCACAGCTGGGGGAATCTCCCAAACACGCAGACTCCGAGGACTTTGTTGTTGTGGGTGGTTTTGTGCAGGAGATGAAATGTTCAGAAATGAAAGCAATGAGGCTGTGAGAGATCCCAGGATGGAGAGTGGATGTTCCAGAGCAGGGATGGAATTGCAACCAGGTTGGAATTATTGATCCTGCAGGAGTTTGGCACAGCCAGAAGCAATCTGGGGTGGAAATCTGGGGAGTGAATTAAGTATAACTTTCCTTTAATAGGAATTTATAGGTCATTTGAAGCTTAATGATCTCTATCCGGAGCTATTGGTTTTGGAATCCTTAGGAGGAAAAAAAACACGAAGGGAAACATCCCAAATTTCTGGCTGCAGAGGAATAAATACCCCAAGGATCTATGCTTCAGAGGCAAACCATGTGCTGGGAAATAGGCTTTGGGAAAAAAGAAGGAAAAATGAGTTTTGGAGGAAGTGGATGCATCAGGAATTCTGCTCCATTGGGTCCTGAAGGGGGGAAAAAGAGGAATAAAGCCCACTGGGGTTAAGGAGTGATGTAGGAGCAAGGAATTTATTGCAGTTTTGGGATATACAGCTGAAAAATACAACCAGGGATGTCCAGAGGGGAGGTGGGAGGTCTCTGTGTGTGGAGCTGGAGGCGAGGAAGGAATAACGAGTGGGAAATCATCCTGCCAAGGCCTCGGCTCCCAAAAAATGGCTTTTCCACCTCCGGTCTGGGGCGAGGACGGGAAGAGAAATGAGAGAGAGAGGAGAGAGGGGAACGCAGCAGAGAGATTGATTTCAGCTGCTCTCTCCCGGAGAAAATGGAGGTGGAACAATTCCAAAGGCTGCTGGTGCTGCTGGGAGAGGCCTTGAGCTCAGCCCTGTCACATCAGACTTCTTCCAAAATAAAGGGGAAAAAAAAAATGGTTTTTTTTTTTGAGGAAAACAACCTGGATGTGGCAGAGGTTAAACTGCAGGGGATCGGTGTGAGCACGTGGGTTTGCACAAGAGCTGCTCTCCAAAATAACGTGGGGAATGGGAAGGAAATGGGAAGTGATGGGAATTTCAGTGGTTTTAGAGGAAAATTGAAATCCCTGCTGTCAGTGCTTCACTGAGGTGTTTTACTGGGCATTTTGAAGGGGAAAAAAAATGGTTTTTTTAAGGAAAATACTCAAGAATGAGAAATTGGATGGGGTGTGGAGCAACCTGGTCTTAGTGGAAGCTGGGCTCGATGGCATTTGGATGTCCCTTCCAAGCCAAACCAATCCAGGATTCTGTGAAATTCCAAGCTAAAATCAAAAGTTTTGTTTCCCATTGCCTGGAATAACAGGATTGAATGGACAAATTCCTATTCCAGTTACTGCATTTGGATGTGTGAATTGTATTTTTGACAAGATTTTCCTTTGCTCCACACTAGAACACAGAAAGAGCTAAAGCTGTCTATCAAAAAGTTATTTTTTTAATTGAGTTCTTGACAGCCGCACATGGCTCCAGCCACCACCGTTCCTTCCTAAATGGGAATGGGAAGCTTAAAAAGCCTCTCCAAAATCCTTGCCTGGCATATTATGAACATCTTAATTAAAGGAGATTAAGGAATCATCTCCAGGGGGCCACTGGAGTCAAAGTTTGTAACTGCAACTTTCAGACGGGTCTTTTCAAGCTGTTAATTGGACCTCGTTTAATTATAGTCCGGGCTTTTCCAGGAATTAATACTTGGAGAGATTTAATATCCTGCTCCGTATTCCTGATGGCACAGCCAGTGTGTGGAGGACTGGGAAGACCGTGGAAGGATTTTCTTTGAGGAAAAGGTTCAGTGTTGTATTATTTTTTATTTATTTAGAATATTTTTTATTTATTAATAATATGATTTATTAATGTTTGTTTATTTGTTTGTTTATTGTTTGTTGTTTTATTTATTTATTCATTCATTCATTTATTAGTGAATAGTTATTGATATTTATTAGTTTTTGGTTTTGGTCCCGCGTGGATATCCAAAAGCAACCCCGTTTTTGGATGGATCATTTTTCCCAAGCCTGGCATCAGCCATGAACCCCATTCCCGGAGCTCAGCGTTGGTCGGGAGCGGCAGAGGAGTTAATTCCAGAGCCAGGGAACACCCGGAGGTTTGTTCCGAGGGTTGTTTGTTGTTCCTGCTCTGATCAAACACGGCTCCGCTTCCCTTCGCGCTGCTCCGGCTTCTCCTCCGCCTGCTAAAAATAGTGGAAAACATTCCAGCGAACAATAGCGCCGAGGGATTCGCTTTCCTCCCCCCAGGAGCCAGCTTCTGTAAAGAAATATTGTTTCTTAATTAATCATTTATCCACTTCATTAGGTGTTGTCAGCAGCGGAATGAGAAATGGGGCTGCTGAGATGAGGCGCGCTCGGATCTGTTTTGTTTTCCGGGGAGCTGGAGATCATTTCAAGGAGCAGCTGTGTTGGTAGAAGGGAAAACAGGGAGTTTGGGATGAGCAGAACCCGGGCTGGGCACTGGGGTTTGATTCTGGGATCAATTCAGGATGTGGAGCTGCTGGAGAGAGCCCAGGCAGGACCATGAGCTGGAGATCATTTCAAGGAGCAGCTGTGTTGGTAGAAGGGAAAACAGGGAGTTTGGGATGAGCAGAACCCGGGCTGGGTGTTGGGGTTTGATTCTGGGATCAATTCAGGATGTGGAGCTGCTGGAGAGAGCCCAGGCATGACCATGAGCTGGAGATCATTTCAAGGAGCAGCTGTGTCGGGAGAACAGAAAACAGGGAGTTTGGGATGAGCAGAACCCGGGCTGGGCATCGGGGTTTAATTCTGGGATCAATTCAGGATGTGGAGCTGCTGGAGAGAGCCCAGGCATGACCATGAGCTGGAGATCATTTCAAGGAGCAGCTGTGTCAGGAGAAGGGAAAACAGGGAGTTTGGGATGAGCAGAACCCGGGCTGGGCGTTGGGGTTTGATTCTGGGATCAATTCAGGATGTGGAGCTGCTGGAGAGAGCCCAGGAAGGACCATGAGCTGGAGATCATTTCAAGGAGCAGCTGTGTTGGTAGAAGGGAAAACAGGGAGTTTGGGATGAGCAGAACCCGGGCTGGGCACTGGGGTTTGATTCTGGGATCAATTCAGGATGTGGAGCTGCTGGAGAGAGCCCAGGAAGGACCATGAGCTGGAGATCATTTCAAGGAGCAGCTGTGTCGGGAGAACAGAAAACAGGGAGTTTTCCTGGGAGTTTGGGATGAGCAGAACCCGGGCTGGGCGTTGGGGTTTAATTCTGGGATCAGTTCAGGATATGGAGCTGCTGGAGAGAGCCCAGGAAGGACCATGAGCTGGAGATCATTTCAAGGAGCAGCTGTGTTGGTAGAAGGGAAAACAGGGAGTTTGGGATGAGCAGAACGCGGGCTGGGCATTGGGGTTTGATTCTGGGATCAATTCAGGATATGGAGCTCCTGGAGAGAGCCCAGGCATGACCATGAGCTGGAGATCATTTCAAGGAGCAGCTGTGTCGGGAGAACAGAAAACAGGGAGTTTTCCTGGGAGTTTGGGATGAGCAGAACCCGGGCTGGGCACTGGGGTTTGATTCTGGGATCAGTTCAGGATGTGGAGCTGCTGGAGAGAGCCCAGGCATGACCATGAGCTGGAGATCATTTCAAGGAGCAGCTGTGTCAGGAGAACAGAAAACAGGGAGTTTTCCTGGGAGTTTGGGATGAGCAGAACCCGGGCTGAGCGTTGGGGTTTGATTCTGGGATCAATTCAGGATGTGGAGCTGCTGGAGAGAGCCCAGGAAGGACCATGAGCTGGAGATCATTTCAAGGAGCAGCTGTGTCAGGAGAAGGGAAAACAGGGAGTTTTCCTGGGAGTTTGGGATGAGCAGAACCCGGGCAGGGCATCGGGGTTTGATTCTGGGATCAATTCAGGGTGTGGAGCTGCTGGAGAGAGCCCAGGAAGGACCATGAAGATGCTCCAGGATCTGGAGCCTCTCTGGAGGTGGGAGAGCAGGGAATGACAGGATGGATTCCCTGGCTTGTCAGAGAGCAGGAGCAATTACTTAATTGCAGCTAAATGGGCAGAATTTCTTTTTAAATCTGGTTTCTCAAACATGTGAAGGAAAGGAAGCTTTTCAGGCCTAGTGAACCCATCCACTCACTCCAACACCCTGAGCTCTCCACTGCCCTTCCTGACTCCTCACCCAACATTCCCTGAATTCTGGCAGCCTGGAGAAAGTTGGGCCTCCTTGAAGAGTTCTTGTTCAGTGTTTTCTCAGTGTTGTTTTTTCAGTGTGAGCAGAGCAGATCCCTCAGGGTGCCTGGAAAAAGTGCTGCTGACTCCGGCCTTCTGCCGATGTCTGATCCAGGTGACATCCAAGTTTTTCATCTCCTTTTCGCCTCTCTTGCTGAGCCAGCATTTCCCAGCTCTCCATCCATCGCAGCTCCGAGCCATCATCTGCATCTCCCGGCCCATTAATTAATTTCTGCTTTAATCAAGGGATCGCATCTTTCTCCTCAGGCCCATCCATCATCCCGGGCTCTTGGTGGAGCTGCAGACATCCATCCATCATCCCTGCTGCCTCATTCCTCAGGGAAAGGCGGCTGTGGTGGGAAGGGAGGTGCTGTGCCAGCACCGCTGAGGGCCAGGGAGTCACAAAATCACGGAATGGTTTGGGTTGGAAGGACCTTAAAGCCCACCCAGTGCCACCCCTGCCATGGCCAGGGACACCTCCACCGTCCCAGGCTGCTCCAGCCTGGCCTTGGAACAGCCCACTCCAAACAGGATCATCCATCGGGTCTTAATTAAGCATGGTGGAGCTAATTAAACGGGAAGCAGTGCCCAGTTAATGACGTCGCATCTGCCCCTTGTCAGCGCCGTGCTGGTGGGGCAGGGACCACCCAGTGCTGCCATGGCATGAAAAATTATATAAATTCATGTAAAATTATAGAAATAAATCCTTGATGCTTTTCTAAGGTCAAAACCTCTTTAGTCCCCGGTCAAATATCTGTTAATCCATGCAAACGGTTTTGCTGCATGAACCACTTCAGCATTCCTCTTGGAAAGGGAACGTGGGCTCTGGATTAGGCACAAAAATAAAAAATTTGGTGTTTTTTGCTGGGTCTCTGCAGCAAAAGCTGAAGTTATTGGGAGCAGCTCCAAAAAGCTGGATTTCTCCCTTGACTGGGCTATATTCAATGTCAAGACTCAAGCGGAGCTTAGATAATTTTAAAATATTGTATGAATAAAACGTGCAAGTGGCTTTCTCTCCGAGCTGTCACTTTGCCAGTCTCAGTTGGAGAGCGAGGCAATGATTTTCCCAGATTTTCTGCCTTTAGAGTGGAACAAAAGACGTCACGTGGAGGCTGAAGAAGGAATTTTTTTTTGTCTTCTTTTTGTGCCCTTGAAGGTGAAAAATAAATGACTGGGTCTGAGAGAGGAGGGGGAACCTGGATCTCTAAAAGCACATGAGATGCCCTTCCCCAAATCCCTCATCCACCATTTTCACTGCAAAAAGTTGGGATTTTTAGTTTGTGCTGTTGTGTTCAGGATGATTCCCAGCCCTTCTCCTTGGGCAGTTTCCTTGGGAAAAACAGCCCCTTTTATTTCCCAGCCTGTTGTGTGACTGAAAACTTCTCCCAACCCTCCTCCCATGGCTGCAGGAAGCCCAGGAAACACGTTTTGTTCCAGGAATGATTTTTAACTGGAAACTGAACCCTATTTCCAAAGGAAAACGGTGCCTTGGGGTGGAAGGAAGTGCAGCAGGAAAAGTGAATTTTTCCCTTGGGGAAATAGGGAGGGCACATGATTTTTCCTCTTGTTTTTATTCCAATGCTCCCTCTCCCCTAAGAATTCCCGTAAGAAATTAATTCCATTTTCCTGCTGTTGTGTTGCTCGGTTTTCCCCATCTTTCCCAGCTTCCTGGCTGGCTTCATCAAGTTGAATCCAGGTTTTCTTCCAGATCTTCTTCCCACTGAATCTAGGTCATCTTCCCACTGAATCTGGTCTTCTTCCAGTTGAATCCAGATGTTTTTCCCACGGAATCCAGTCTTCTTCCCACTGAATCCAGATCTTCCCACTGAATCCAGATGTTTTTCCCACTGAATCCAGTCTTCTTCCAGCTGAATCCAGATCTTCCCACTGAATCCAGATCTTCCCATTGAATCCAGATCTTCTTCCCACTGAATCTAGGTCATTTTCCCACTGAATTTGGTCTTCTTCCAGTTGAATCCAGATGTTTTTCCCACTGAATCCAGATCTTTTTCCCACTGAATCCAGAACTTTTTCCCGTTGAATCCAGGTCTCCTTCCACACCGATTCCCATCCCTGGAAGTGCTCAAGGCCAGGCTGGACAGGGCTCAGAGCCTTGCTCTAGTGGAAGGTGTCCCTACCCTTGCTGGACTGACCTCAAGGACCCTCCCAACCCAACCCAACCCATTCCATGATTCCAGGACATTCCAACTGGGATCTACAAACACCTTCCAGAGGGAAACCTTGCCAGTGAATTCCCTGTTAATTTGCGTTCTCCCCCTCTAATCAACCCTCTGTCACCACCAGCCCTTGGAAAATCACCTCCAACAGCACGAGCCAGGTTGGCAGGAGCAGGGAAGGGGAATTAAGGCGCTTTCCTTTCTCCTATGCAAATCTCCCTGCTAATTATATTTTATTAATATTGGGACGCCGACGCTGCCGCTCTTGTTTTCCCTCATCGTGCCCGTGGTTAAAATCAAATTGCAAATGAACCAGCTCAATATTTGTCTGAATCACTTAAGCCTCTGACTTTCACCCTTCTCACAAGCAGCTCCTCCAGAGTTACACCAGAATTGGGAGTGTTCCTTTTCCCCTTTTTTCCCTGTTTTTGAGGTATTTTGCCGCTATTATTCCGTGGGTGACACTGACATTTTGTTAGGATGGATTGGCTGGGTCATTATCATCAGGAGGTGGTTGGGTCATCTTATATTTATAATAAGGTGCTTTTCACTGCAGAATGAGGGAAAATGGGGGAAAAAAAAAACTTTTTTTGTTTTAAACAGCTCGATCTCACTGCTTTTCTGCTGGAATTGAAGGGAACAATGTTATATTTTTCCCTTTTCATTCTGGAGAGAGGCTTTGAAAGGGCCTAATCAAACACAAATTGGAGCCTTGAGCTTGGAGTCCTCTGCAGACGAGCGAGTCTTTGAAGTTGAAAGGTTGATAATCTCCCAAACCGGCTCTTCCAGGCATCAGAACCCCACAAGACCTGGCTTGGCTGTTATTTTTATGGAAAATATGGTCAGGACATCATCCACCGTGGCCGTGCAATACCCAAAACCTTGATTTTTAATAATTTTCTTTTTAATTTGTGTGTGTGTGTGTGTATAAACTGTTGGTTTTGCCTCATTTGGGTCGAGCCTTGATCGTGCCTCTGCCATTGTTTATTTCTGGGGTTGTTTTCTTGTTCAGGTGCAGCAGCAGAGCGAAAAAAAAATCCTGGGGAAAAGAGGCCTAAATGTGTGTCAGGCTGAATTTGGGAGCTTTTGCTCCAGATCTGTTGTGATAGAAATGCCAAATTCCATCAGCTTCGTTTACTTCAGGTGGCTCCTGCAAATCCTCCCGCTGCCTTGTCCATCTGTTGATGCTGATGTTTTTCATTCCCTGTTTGGGTTTTTTTTTTTTTTTCCCCCCTAAATGGAGAAATGAGGATACTCTTCACCACCACAGACAAGTTGGAAAATATTCCCTGTGTTGTGGAGCTTATCAAAGAAATTGATGGGTTGGATGAGCTGGGGTTTGGGGCTTTTTTCCCAGAAGAAACAAAATAATTGAGAAGAGAAAGTATTTCTTGGTTGACAGAAAACATTTAAATCCATAATTATCACTGGGAGGGAGCTGGGTTTTGGTACCCTGAGGAGGGTGTGGAATTGCTGGACTCAGCAGCATTCCTGATGCCTCAGACATCCATCCTTCCCTCTCGGAATGTCCTATGGACACCCATTCCTGACCTTTACAGGTCACTGGCTGGATTCTCCAGCCACAAAAATGCAAATTTCTGCTGTTTTGGGAGCGCTGAGAGCCGTGGAAAGGTTTGGGTTGGAAGGGACCCCCAAGCTCACCCATGGGGCACCTCCCACCTCCCTTCAGGTGGCTGCAAGCCCCATCCCTCACCCAAACCTTGTGGCTGGGCTGATCCCAGAGGCAGCCGTGGAAGTGATTAATTCCTTATGTCTCATTACCAGGATAATTAGTGTTTTGATCACTAAATGGTCACACGACCACGGCTCTGGTGTCCCGTTAGCCCCTGCTCCAAGGAACACCTTCCCTGGCACACACCAGCCAATTCCTTATCTTCTCTCCGTGCTTGCCACTCCCAGACCTGGGCTGGAAAAGGCCAAAATTTGCATTGTTTTTCCCAAATTCTGAATTTCCTGGTTTTTTAAGGGACGGGTGAGTGCTCAGAGAGGAGGCACCTGCAGTGGCAGACAGGGAACTCCACAGAGGAGGATTCCCAGGAGCATTAACTCCATGTGGCCAGGCCCTGCCAGCTGCCAGGGTGACATTTGGGGACCCCAAACCCTTCTTTGGGGCGTGGCAGGGTGACAATTCCTCCAGTCATGGCCATCACTGACTATTGTGGGGTGAACCCTGCAATTCCAAGAGAAAATTCCCTTCCCAAGCAGCCAAAGAGGGCTACCATTTCCCAAGGACATCTTTTATTATCCATAAAAATATTTGCAGCAAGGTGGGGGCTCCTCCCTTTGTTTTTTCCCATCGGATTCCACCGGATGTGGAGCAGTTTGGGTGGAAAACCCAGATTTTCGCTATTCCAGCCAAACGGGTTCTCCTTCATCTTCAGCAAAGCCTCGGGGGGGAAAGCAGAGATAAAAATAAAAACCTGGGGAGAACAAAGGTCGCAGCGAAAAACAGGGATTCGGGATGAAAAGCCCCGGGAGGAAACAACTGGGAAGAGCTCCCTGGGTGCTGGAGAGGAGAGGAAGAGGTTTGTGCCTGCAGCCTCCTCCGAGCTGACCTGAAACAAAAATCATCAGCGCTGGGCTGGGGCTTTTTCTGCTTTTAGATCAAAAGATGGGAATTTGCTGCTGTCTGTAGCACAGAACTGCAAAGGAGGAGAGGTGGAAACATCTGGAAAAGGGATAAAATGCAGGGAAATGGGTAGAGAAGTGTGAGGTTATTGATTGGATTTGATTATGCCCGTGTTTATTTTCCATTGCAGTGGGAGCTGCCAGATGGTTTGGGCTTTTCAGTTCGTTTTTTATCGGATTTAGGTAACAATGGAAAGCCTTGGAAGGATGGGAGGAGCCAGAATCACCAGCCCAGACCAGATCTGGGGGCTTGTTTGGGATCTGGTGTTGGAGAGGAAGGTGGGGATGGAGAAACTCAGCCAGAGTGGGACAAATCAGCCTCATCCCCATTTCTTCATGGCAGGAGGATTTTAGGGCCTAAATCACAAGGTTTTGCATTCCTGAAGTTAATTAATTAATCAATTAATTAATTTAATACAGGGTCCAACCTGTATCCTTTCCAAACATATCCAAGGGTGACAAAGTGGGAAATCAGAGGGGCTTTGTTTTCTGCTCCAGATGCACCAAAGGAAGAGCCTGAAATGTCAAAGCATTGATCCCGAGGTGGGAACCTCACCCTGGACCCTCAGGGCTCCGAGAGGTGTCCCAGGTGGAAGTGATCCCATGCTCTGGGCCAACGGAGAAGCCCCTTGGTGGCCCCTCTGTCCCTCGGCTCCAGGTGACTCCAACCAGGGAGCCCTCGGTGGCCTCAGCCCTCCCGTGGGACACATCCCAGCTCCAGTCCTACAAGGGGAACGGCTTCCCACTGCCAGAGGGACGGGTTGGATGGGATTTGGGGAAGGAATTCCTGGCTGGGAGGGTGGGGAGGGGCTGGGATGGAATTCCCAGAGGAGCTGGGGATCCCTGGAAGTGCCCAAGGCCAGGCTGGAGCAGCCTGGGACAGTGGGAGGTGTCCCTGCCATGGGGACAGGGATGAGCTTTAAGGTGTTTTCCAACCCAACCCATTCCATGATTCCACAACCTCAATCACCCCACACCGGGATCCTCCCCCTGGATCTCCAGGCGAGCGCTGCCGGGCTCCGCTCTGTTTTCTGTTTACTCTCCTCTCATCCACTCATGAATATTTATCTGGAGCTCCAAAATAGCCAAGAGCACTTTAATCAGGGCCTATCTGCAGCCTAATCAGGGATCAGACTAATCAGGAAGTTCAGAGCAGGCTTCAGCTCCTGCTGCAGGAGACAAAAGTTTGCCCCCAGCTCCAGGATGGAGTTTGGCAAAGCCTCTTTTGCATCTGCCCCGGTTCCCAGAAGAGAAAACCAGGATTTAGTGCTCACACCTGGAGGTTTAGAGCTTCTGGGCTGGAGCAGGGGATGCTGGAGATCAGGGAGAGGCCATCAGAGGCTGTCACGAGGAAATTATGGAAAGAGCACGGTGCTAATTCAGCCCGGACATCTCCGGCACTTCCAGCCAACCACACCAAATCCCTGGTTTGGAAAAAACCAAATTCGGGTTTTTCCCCTGAATTTCCTCACCTGGCTGGGGTTGAATCCTGTTTGAATTTCTGCTGTGCAGGAAAGCTGCTGGGCTCCTCCTCTGTAGGGGTTTATAAATCATCAGCTTTGCCATCTCCCTCACCAGGATTTTCCAACAGCGATTGCGTCCAGAGGGAGGGGAAAATAAAATCCCCCAGATAAATCAAGGTAAAACTTTTTAAATGTTTAGCAAACTCAAAGTGAGAGATCCTGAGGGCTGCAGGCCTAGCTTTTCCTCTCACTCAGACAGAGAATTTTGCAGAAAATCCTTTAACACGACTCACATGAAAGTTTTGGCTTCCCAAAGTCTCCTCAGATATCCAGGACAAAAGCTCCCATTATCTTCCCCCTTTTTCAATCGCTTCATGGGATAAGGAGCTGCAGTGCACCTGGATTAGGTCTTCAATGCAGATTTGCCAGCAAGGTTTTCTTTTTGAAAGTCTTCATTTATAGAAAAGAGTGGATTTCAAAATAAATTATTCCTCTCCCAGGTCACGATCCTGCTCGGGGCGGCAGAGTTTAAATAACGTGTCTTGTTATTGTTTTGCTGCTTCCTGGGTGGATTCTTTCCCTTTTCCTGGGATAATGAGGAGCTGTGGGCCCCATTCCCCATGGTGCCATCATAGGGACGGAGCTCCAAAGCAACTGGAATGGCAGGAATATTGGGAATGGATCTTAGAGCCCATCCAGTGTCCTGGCAGGGACAGCTCCCACTGCCCCTGATTATCCCAGCCTGGCCTTGGGCACTCCCAGGGATCCAGGGACAGCCCCAGCTCCTCTGGGAATTCCATCCCAGCCCCTCTCCACCCTCCCAGCCAGGAATTCCTTCCCAAAATCCCATCAAATCCTCCTCTCCATAACTTTGAAGCCATTCCCTGTGTCCTGTCCCTCCATCCCGTGTCCCCAGTCCCTCTTAAGCTCTCCTGGAGCCCCTGGAAGGGGCTCTGAGGTGTCCCTGGAGCCTTCCCTTCTCCAGGCTGGACAATCCCAGCTCTTGGTAGATTATTCTGGATTTTCCAGGCTCTGGCACTTGCCAGGGGAGAGAGAAATCTGGGACAGACGGTTTGCAAGAGCCTGGAGGGACGGGACACAGGGAATGGCTCCCACTGCCAGAGGACAGGGTGGGATGGGATATTGGGAAGAAATGAGGCTGAGGAGGGGCTGGGATGGAATTCCCAGAGGAGCTGAGGCTGTTTCTGGATCCCTGGAAGTGACCAAGGCCAGGCTGGACCACCCTGGGACACTGGGACCTGTCCCTGCCATGGCACTGGATGAATTTAAGGTCCCTTCCCACCCAAACCATTCCAAGATTCCATTCCCTGCTTTCCCAGAACACATAAACACCTTTCCAAGGTTTTTCACTCCCCAGCTTCCCAGCTCCTCAACGCTTTTCCTGTTCCACGCAGGCCTCCCCCCGTTACTTTAACAAAGTTTTATGTCTTTTAATTTCCTTTTACGACTTTGCAGCCGATTTCCAACCACTTCCCGAGGCGAGGCAATGAGACAGAGCTCCCAAAAATCCACACATCCATCACTGCCTCGTTTCCCTCCCTTTCATCCGTAACCACTCCTCAACCACTTGGACAAGCGATGCTGCTTCGGAGCTTGCAATTAGACGCCGCCTTTGTGCTCCTGATGAAGGGAGATTAATTACATCAGGGCTTTTCAAGCCTAGAACAATCCAGGAATGGTTTTTTTGCCAATTTTTCTCCTTCCTTTAAACCCAGAGCCTCTAAATTTCAGGCACCTGGCATGGAGTGAGTGTTCTGCCCTGATGAAGAACAACAAACTGGGATTTATACACGGGAGCCTTGTGGGAAAGCTGCTTTTTCCTTTCCAAAATGCAAATTATGGAATAAAACAACACAAGATTGGGGGGGGAAATTTTATAACCTCCCCTCGCAAGAGGTTTTAAAGTGAATTTTCATTTTTAACCACACCTGGGAGGAAGAGGAAAAAACAGCAGAACTCCATGGGATAAACTGATTCCAAGAGGAGGAAAGGGAACGGCCTCAAGTTGTGCCAGGGTAAGTTTAGGTTGGATTTAGAGAAAATCCTTCATGGGAAGAGTTGTCCAGCCCTGGCAGGGGTGGAGTCCCCATTCCCAGGGGGATTCAACAGGGGATGTGGCACTTGGGGACATGGATTAGTGGTGGCCTTGGCTGTGCTGGAAAATTGGAATCGATGATCTCAGAGGACTTTTCCAACCAAAACAATCACATAATTCCACATCAGTTTGCTCCACAACAACCAGAACCTTGGGCAGAGCTGAAAAATTCCTGTATTCTCAGTTTCTTTTTGAATTTCTGCATTTGTGCGGTGTTTTGAGGCACAGAGGCTGCTGGTAGGACACCACCTGCTTCTCTGTCCTATATTCGGGATCACTGGAGGTGTTGAGGCTCCTCAGGGAGATCCTGGATTGGCCAGGAGCACAAGTTCCCAGATTCCTGGGTAATTAAAATGCTCATCAAGAGAGCGTGGTCACAAATGAGTTGCTCACGGCTGAGGTGGAAAGGGGAGGGGGCACAGGAGCTCCAGGAGAGCCCTGAGCTCCTCCCCAGGTGCAGCAGGCAGGGACAGGGACAATCCCATGGGATCACAAAAATTAACAGCGGAGGGAGCAGATGGATCAACACGGCTCATGGAACCCCAGAATCCTGGAATGGGTTGGAATGGGTTGGGTTGGGTTGGATTGGATTGGATTGGATTGGATTGAGTTGGATTGGGTTGGGTTGGGCTGAGTTGGGTTGGATTGGGTTGGGTTGGGTCGGGTTGGGTTGGGTTGGGTTGGATTGGATTGGATTGGATTGGGTTGGATTGGATTGGATTGGATTGGATTGGATTGGATTGGATTGGATTGGATTGGATTGGATTGGATTGGATTGGATTGGATTGGATTGGATTGGATTGGATTGGGTTGGATTGGGTTGGGTTGGATTGGGTTGGATTGGGTTGGGTTGGGTTGGATTGGATTGGGTTGGGTTGGGTTGGACTGGTTTGGCTTGGCTTGGCTTGGCTTGGCTTGGTTGGATTGGGTTAGATTCGGTTGGATTGGATTGGCTTGGCTTGGCTTGGCTTGGCTTGGCTTGGCTTGGCTTGGCTTGGCTTGGCTTGGCTTGGCTTGGCTTGGTTGGATTGGGTTGGGAGGGGTTGGATTGGATTGGATTGGATTGGATTGGATTGGATTGGATTGGATTGGATTGGATTGGATTGGATTGGATTGGATTGGATTGGATTGGATTGGATTGGATTGGATTGGATTGGATTGGATTGGATTGGGTTGGATTGGATTGGGTTGGGTTGGGTTGGGTTGGGTTGGGTTGGGTTGGATTGGGTTGGGTTGGGTTGGATTGGGTTGGGTTGGATTTGGTTGGATTGGGTTGGCTTGGCTTGGCTTGGCTTGGCTTGGCTTGGCTTGGCTTGGCTTGGCTTGGCTTGGCTTGGCTTGGCTTGAGAGGGGCCTTAAATCCCACCCAGTGCCACCCCTGCCATGGCAGGGACACCTCCCACTGTCCCTGATTATCCCAGCCTGGCCTTGGGCACTTCCAGGGATCCAGGGGCAGCCACAGCTGCTCTGGGAATTCCATCCCAGCCCCTCCTCACCCTCATTCCCCCCCAATATCCCATCCATCCCTGCCCTCTGGCAGTGGGAAGCCATTCCCTGTGTCCTGTCCCTCCATCCCTTGTCCCAGCTCCCTCTGGGAAGGGACTTTAAGATCTCCCTGAAGCCTTCAGTTCTCTGATCATCAACCAGAACCCAAATCCTTGTGACATCCAATCAAATTCCCTTTTCCTTTGTGTCAAACCCTCCAGCCTGCCCTTTCCCCGCTCCCCCACCGCCCTCGTTAGGAAGGAACACAGCAATTAAGGGCTTTGTGTTTGCGAGGCTGGCAGTAATTAATGCATTGATTAAAACCGAGGAATTCCGGAGCAGAACAGAATCCCAACCCCTTTTCCTGCAGGAGGCCGTTCCCTCCGAGGGCTCCTTCTGCCACAGAAGGATTTCCTTGCAGTTGGAAAAGTGTTTTCCTTCCAGTGGGAGGAGAAAGGCTCGTTTGCTCCGCAGCCTAACGGGCACGGACAAATGTTTTTAATAAACATATGGAAAGGGATTTTTCCTGCAGTCAGGAATTGGCGTGCGGGAGCTTTACAAGGCTCATAAATCTCCAAGTCTTTTCTGCCTTTTTATTCCATTAAAGTCATTTCCAGGCTGTGTCCTCCAAAGCCTGAAGAGTTCCACGGATTCTCCTCCATCCCCCAGGGATTTTGGCGTTGGGGAGCTGGATTTTCCCTGCTCTGCCCAACTTCACTCTTTCCCTGGAAAGAGTGGGAAAAGTCTGGGAAAGCTGGGAGCTTTTTCCATTTGGGATTTTCGGGAATCTGCTCCTTGAGGGAGGGGATCTGCCGGGATTTTCATGCCGTGCTGTGGCTGCCCCTGGATCCCTGGAAGTGCCCAAGGCCAGCTTGGAGCCACCTGGGACAACAGGAGGTGTCAGCCCATGGTGGCACCGGGTGGGACTTTAAGGTCCCTTCCCACCCAACCCCTTCCAGGATTCCATGAAACCTCTCCCAGGATGGCCAGGCCTTAATCCTCCTCAGCAAAACGACCTTGGGGTCATTGATGTAAAAATACAAATTTATAAATAGTTTTAATATCTAAAATCCAGGAGGTTGGGCGTCAAACCCGCTCCTTTCTCTGTGCCTGCAGCAGGGAGGTTTTTAAAAAGATATTTTTAAGGAGCCTGGTCTTGTTTTGAGAAACCTGGAGCATCTTCAGCACTGGGAAAGGGGACCAGGAGCTGTTCTGGGAATGTGAGGCCATTTTCTGCTGTCTTATCCAAGGAAAAAACATTACTTTACATAAATTATATTTTAAAAAATCAATTAAACACCTCGAAAATGCTGGAGGTGGCATTGAGTGCTTGGCAGGGACAGGGGGAGGGAGCGATTCCATGGGGAGGATGTTCGGGGCTGGCAATTCTGACTTTTCCTGCTGTTCCAGAGCCGGGAATGTGCCACTCCTGCTTGTCCCTGGGAATCCTGTTCCCAGATTTCCTCACCCCGCTCCTGCCCGCGGCAGTTCCAGCCCTGCACAGAGAATTCCAGCAGAATTCCAGAGGGAAAGCAGCGCAGGCTGAGGCATTTCACACGGCTCTGGCTTCAGGTCTCCTTGGGATTTTTTCCTTGGAATTCCGGGCCACATCCCCCTGGAGGGAAAACCCAGCGTCTTCAGCGCCCGGTGGCCAAATTATCCACCTGAAATAAAATCTGTCCCGATTTTAATCAGAGGGAATTTATTCCAGAGGGACGCGGGGTCGCGTGGCACGGAGAGAAATATCCCTTAAAGGCTCTTTTTCTGCTCCAGAGGTAGAAAATCCCAAGCAAATTCCTGCAGAAACCCGTCCCCTCCGCCGAGGTGCTCCCGGGGGTCTCATCCCGGGCTGTCCCACACCTCCACATCCCTCCCTGCTTCCCTGGTCAATCCCTGCCACCTGCTGGAAAACAAAAAAAAACCTGGATCAAGTGAATTTCTCCAAGAAGGAAAGGGGCTGGAGGTTGCTCAGGTGGAATTTGGGAGGTTTTAGGGGAAAGACCTCCTGGGAGTGTCCAAAACCCTCATTGCATCTTCCCTCACCATTTCTGGGTCCTGAGGGTCGAATTCCCTCAGGATTCTGATGAAAATTGGGATTTTTTTTGGTGAGGAACCAGAGCAGGTTGTCCGGGGAAGGTGTGGATGCTCCAGGAGGTGTCCAAGGCCAGGCTGGATGGGGCTGGGAGCAGTTTGGGATAACGGGATCTGTCCCCACCATGGCAGGGGGGCACTGGGTGGGTTTTAGGGTTCCTTCCAACCCAAACCAATCCAGGATCCCACAATCCCGTATCCATTGGGAAGAAGAAGGGGATTCCGAGGAGTGGGATGGAGGGAAGAAGCTTGTAGGGAAGTGATGCTGTAGGGAAGATCTCTGGAGATCCTCAGGCACTAAAACAACCACGAGGATCCAGATGAGGGTTCCTGAAACCCCAGGAGGAGCCAAAATTCCAGAGGAGTGACCCCACAGAACCTTCTGGATGGAGCCAGGCTCTTCCCAGTGGTGTTCACTGGAAGGACGGCAGCCAGTGCCAGAAATGGGATTTATTGATTCGCCAAAAAAATCCTTTTCCCCCTTTTTTTTTCCTCCTTCTTTCCCCTGAAATGTACAAAGATAAACCCGGGATGAGTTTTCCAGAGGGAGAGGGGTATCCTTGGGTGATGCTCAGATCCCACCAGGACACTGCTCCGGGCAGGGACTGGGGACAAACTGGGCTGGTTTGGGATTTAGGAGCAGAACCTCCCATCCCTCCCTTCCCTCCCCCATTTCGGCACCCCAAAATCCCAAATCCTCCCTCCGGGAGAGGAGATCCAACCCCATCCCGCACTCGCGGTTCCCGTTTTCCTTCCAGGGCTGGAGCTGCAAACGCAGGTCTCTGCAGCCCTCTAGTGCCCGGAAAAACATGGAAAAAACGAGTTTTGAGGAGTTTGGATGAGGACAGAGGGCGGGGACAGCTCGGGCTCGGCGTCCTCGCGTCGGGATCCACATCCTCAGGATTGCTCCCAATCCATCCCCACTCCTCTTTGGAATTTGGTCCCTAAATTGCAGAGAACTTCGGGAATTAATCCCTAAATTGCGGGGATCTTTGGGATTGGATCCCTACATTGAGAGATCTTTAGGATTGGATCCTTAAATTGTGGAGATCTTTAGGACTGGATCCCTAAATTGTGAGGTTCCTTGGGACTGGATCCCTAAATTGTGAGGTTCTTTGGGATTTGATCCCTAAATTGTGGAGATCTTTGGGATTGGATCCCTAAATTGCAGAAATCTTTGGGTTTGATCCCTAAATTGTGAGGTTCTTTGGGATTTGATTCCTAAATTGTGGAGATCTTTGGGACTGGATCCCTAAATTGTGGAGATCTTTGGGATTGAAGCAGCTGCAGGAGCCCCCTCAGGATCTCAGCTCTCCTTGCCCGCCTCCCCAGCGGCATCGCCCCGTCCTGTCCTGCAATCCCAAAATCTGGGAAGTTTCATTTCCCAGGCTGCTGCTCCCTCTCAGCCGCGTCAGAGGCACCAGGACACCCCAAAAGCGTCGCTGTCCCATCTGGGGGATGCTCCATGTCCCGAATATCCCTCAGAACCTGAGAATTCCTGAGGCTCCAAAGCACCCCCGAGGCTCCAGAGCTTCCCTCAGCTCCTGGATTATCCTAGTGGGTCGTGATGGCTGAAAAATGTCGGGAATTGTGGGGATGGAAAAGGGAATTCTTGCCCAAGGCTGGCCCCTGATGCTCTGCTCTGGCCACGGAGGCTCCAGGCACTGATCCAGAGGGAGAAATTCCTTCACAGCCAGGGAATTTTCCCAGTTGGATGGAAATAGGAAACGCTCCAGCCTGATGAATCCGTGCTGGCAAACTCCGGACTTTAAAGCAAGTTAAAGATATTTTTTTTTTCAGTATATAAAATAAAATCTTGTTTTGCACTACTGATGGCGGGAAAGGATTCCCACAAGCGCTCCCTGGGGTCTGTCCTGCCTCCAGCCCGCTGGAATTCCTGGGAATTTATCGGTGTTGGGAGGGGACGGATACCGGTGCGGGTTTAAATCAGGGATTCCCGGTCGGGCTGTGATTATTCCCTTTCCACACATCCCGCGTTCCTGAGAAAAAAGGGACCAAAACTCCACTGAATTCAGCAAATCCTCCTGGCTGGGAGAGGGAAGCGTCACAACATTCCCGCTTAAATTCCTTAAACTCCCGCCTGAGAGTTAAAAATGTGCGGTTTGGGAACGCTCCGGTGGAATTTGGGAGAGGGGGCTCTGCCTGGAGAGCAGATTTTTCCTTGGAGAACAGATTTTTTCCTCCTTTTTTCCTGAAGGAGAAGCGGGGAACTCCAAGGACAGCCCCGAGTGCGATGCTGGAGCCTGAGCCGCGGGATTTTCCCTTCCCTGGAAAAGCAGGAGCCGCCGGCCGATTTCAGCCTGAACTCCAAAGTGATTTTTCCATGGCTTTTTCCCAACCCGGCCGTGGAAACGGAAACCCCTGGCAAGGCCGGGTGAGGGTTTCTCCCCTCCCCGACAGGAGGGGCGGGATTCAGAGATCAAAAGAGGTTTATTTTGGGATTTAACTGAGGCAGGAATGACCCCTTGGAGCCTGATCCTCTCTCCCTGAGCCGAGAGAACCATGAGGGATTTTCATGGAATGCCAGGGATTTGGGCTCCACGCCAGGAGGGTCCCCAGGGATCGCCGCTCCGGGTGTTCCCTCGCTCCGTGCCTCAGTTTCCCTTCCTCAGGGCTGAGCATCCTCCAGTGCCCGGGAATGCCGGGAGATGGCACCACGCTCCCGGCTGGAGCTGCCACCCCAAAAAGGGCTCTCCAGCCCGGGGGAACCATCCAGGCTCATGGAATCGTCCGGGATCTTGGAATCCCCAAGGCTGGAAAAGCCCTCCGAGGTCCACCTGCTCCCCCAGCCGCATCCACTGCCAAATCCCACCGGGAATGGGGGCTCCGCGCCTGGAGAGCCCTTCCCGCGGAGGAATTTCCCAAATATTCAACCTGAACCTCCCCGGGCACAATTTGAAGTTATTTCCTCCCATCCTCATCCTGTCGACATCAAAGGATCCGAGCACAGGGAGAATCCAGGGGGCAAAATCCCTGTTTTGGGAAGTTTCGGGATGGATGGAGCTGGGATGGGATGAGCATCACCCCACGCCTCACCCGGGGACATCGGGACCCAGCAGGAACAGGATTTTTATGGCAAATCCTTGTTCCTGGGTGCCTGTGGGGGCAGGACGGCCCTTCCAAAATCCCTGAAGGCTGAAGGAGCATGTGGGAAAACAGGGATTTCCCCTCCTTTCTTGAATATTTCTCTGCAGTTCTCCCCGCGGAGCTGCCGGCACAGGGGCCCGCAGGATCCGCACCTTTATCCCGGTTCCATCCCCATCCCAGCCGGGAGCAGGGCACCATTCCAGGATCCCCCCCGTGCCGGGATGTCTCCCGAGCCAGGAGAAACCCGTGCCCATGGATTTTTCGGCGGGCTGGCCGCCGGCCGAGCCGCTTCCCCGGCCGTTCAAAGGCTTTTCTTGTTCCGCGGCGGCTCCTGCAGAAGGGCTCCTTTCACAGCCGCCTTTCCTAGACAGAAATTGTCATTTTCCGAACACAGCTTCCCTTCTCCTGGCCCGGAGCCCTCCGCCTCCCTGACGTCAGCCCGCCTTTGTGATGCTCCGGCTGGAATTTTGCGCTCCTGGTTCTTTTCACTGCCTTGAAACGAGCGGGGGGTGAGGGCGGCGGGGCGGCCACGGGGGGATTCTGGTGGAGACGGGGGCTTGGCAGCGGGATCTGAGCAGGGCTGGGATCCCTGGGAACCGGCACGGAGCTCCCCTGGATGTGGAGAACTTTGTAATCGAGTTTCTTGGTGTGATGGGAGAAGACAAATTATTCTTATTATAATTATTGCTATTATTATTATTACTATCATCGCCGTCGTCCTTATCAATAATTGCATTATTCTGATTCTCATTCCCATTATCGCTCCCATTATTTTCATGATTCCTCGTGCTGTTATAATTTATCATTATTATCCTGGTTTTTACTGATTCCCGGGTTTTTTGGGAGTGTCCGCAGAGGATTTTCCAGCCTGCCCACCCCAAGCACGGTGCACCCCGATGACTCCGTGTCCCCGCAGAGCTCCAGCTCTGCTCCATCCCGGCGGGATTCAGCCTCCCGGCGACTTTTCCAGGGAAATCGGTGTCCCCAGAGCTGGCACGGGTGGCGACACCGAGCCCAGGCCCCGCTGCGGCACAACCCCAAAACAGCAGCAATCCCCGAAAAACCGATCCCTGCTCCCTGCCCCAATTCCCCTTCTCGCTCCAGCCCCGTTCCCTGCCCCCGGATCCGCCGGGATGCCCGGCGGGCTCAGCCCTGGTGGCGGCGGTGGCCTCGCCCCGCCGTTTGTCCCCTCCGGTGTCCCCCGGCCATGCCGAGCCGCTCCTGGCACTGGGAATTTTCCGGCGCTGGCGCCGTCCCAGGGCCGGGATTTGGCTGGCAGCGGAGCAGAATCGGCTCGGCGCTGTCGCCGGGCAAAGTCCGGCTCTGCCCGGGCTCTTCCCGGAGGAATGTTTGTGTTTCACCCGCTCCGAACCCTAACCGGGGACCCTGCCCTGGCCCCTCGGCTCCCGGCCCGGGGGGGTCACACTCGGGCCCTCAAGGGGCTCTCGGGGGTCTCTGTGGGGATGGAGGGGGCGGCTCCTCCTCCCATTCCCACCTCATCCGTGGAAAGGATCCTCGTGGTGCCCCCGGCCCGACACCTTCTGCACCTTCTGGGGTCACCAGCACTGCCCGGAGCAGCCACACCAAATTCCCAAATTCCCGGCTGCCAAGGGGAGGTGGTGGCTCTTCCCTGCCCCATAAAGAGCCCACACCGGAGCTTTGGGGTGGTTTGGGGTCTGGTGGCTCTTCCCGGCCCCATAACGAGCCCACACCAGAGCTTTGGGATGGTTTGGGGTCTGGTGGCTCTTCCCTGCCCCATAATGAGCCCACACCAGAGCTTTGGGGTGGTTTGGGGTCTGGTGGCTCTTCCCTGCCCCATAACGAGCCCACACTGGAGCTTTGGGGTGCTTTGGGGTCTGGTGGCTCTTCCCTGCTCCGTAAAGAGCCCAAACCGGAGCTTTGGGATGGTTTGGGGTCTGGTGGCTCTTCCCTGCCCCATAATGAGCCTACACCGGAGCTTTGGGGTGCTTTGGGGTCTGGTGGCTCTTCCCTGCCCCGTAAAGAGCCCAAACCGGAGCTTTGGGATGGTTTGGGGTCTGGTGGCTCTTCCCGGCCCCGTAATGAGCCCAAACCGGAGTTTCGGGGTGGTTTGGGGTCTGGCAGCAGTGGCTGCTCTGCCGTGACCTTGCCAGGATGGGGAGCAGATCCCAACCTTCCCCTCCAGGTGTGTCTCCCTGGGGAAACGCAGGTGTGAGCCGTGTGAGATCTGCGGGATCTGCGAGCGCCTGGGAACATCCGCCGGCTGCAGGGCCTGGCTCTGCCGCTTCCCGGAGGAGCTGCGGGGAGCGCCGGGACCTGTTCTACCTGTGCGCGCTTCCCGGGCAGGGCCGCGTTCCTGCCGAGCCTCGGGGCTGAGTCACGCGTGGCTCCCGGGCCCGGCTCCGCTTCCAGGGCTGACTCACGGCCGGGGGAGGCGGGGCACGGCCCGGCTGCTCCCCCTCGTTCCCAGGGAAGGAGCGGAGCCCCGCCGATGCCGAGGAGCCCAGCGGCTCTGCCGGTGCCAGCCCGAGGTGCCGCTCCCAGCGCCGGTGCCACCCCCGGCTGCGGAGAACATCCCGAATCTCCCGGCTCTGCTGCTGGCAATGCCATCCCCTGCTCCGGATGTCACCCCCAAGTTACCGATGTCACCCCCAGGTCCCGAAGTCACTCCCAGGTGTCGATGTGAGCCCCAGGTCCCGATATCACCCCAAGGTCCTGATGTCACCCCAAGGTCCCGATGTCACCCCAAGGTCCCGATGCCCCCCAGATCCCGGTGTCCCCCAGGTCCCGATGTCACCCCCAAGTGTCGGTGTGACCCCCAGATCCCGGTGTGACCCCCAGATCCCGGTTTCCCCCAGATCCCGGTGTGCCCCCAGGTGCCGGTGTCCCCCAGATCCCGGTGTGACCCCCAGATCCCGGTGTCCCCCAGGGGCCGGTGTGACCCCCAGGTGCCGATGTGACCCCCACATCTCGGTGGGACCCCGATCCCGCTGTGCCCCCCCAGATCCCGGTATCCCCAGGTCCCGGTGTCCCCCAGATCCCGGTATCCCCAGGTGCCGGTCCCCCCCAGGTCCTGGTGTCCCCCAGGTCCCGGTGTGTCCCCCACATCCCGGTGTCCCCCAGATCCCGGTGTCCCCCAGGTCCCGGTGTGACCCCCACATCCCGGTGTCCCCCAGGTCTCGGTGCCCCCCAGATCCCGGTGCCCCCCCAGGTGCCGGTGTCCCCCAGGTGCCGCTGTCACCCCCAGGTCCCGGTGCCCCCCAGGTGCCGATGTCACCCCCAGGTCTCGGTGCCCCCCAGATCCCGGTGCCCCCCAGGTGCCGGTGTGCCCCCCAGTTCCCGGTGTGTCCCCCAGGTCTCGATGCCCCCCAGGTCCCGGTGCCACCCAGGTGCCGATGTCACCCCCAGGTCCCGGTGTCCCCCAGATCCCGGTGCCCCCCCAGGTGCCGATGTCACCCCCAGGTCCCGGTGTGCCCCCCCAGTTCCCGGTGTGTCCCCCAGGTGCCGGTGCCCCCCCAGGTCCCGGTGTGTCCCCCAGGTGCCGGTGTGCCCCCGCCCCGCAGTGGGCGCGGATTCCCGGGCGGTCGCGCGTGGGGAGCGGGGCCGCGGCGCTGACTCAGCCCGAGCCGCTCCTGCCGGGCCGCACAAAGGGAGCGCTGGACAAACAGGCGGGACGGGGACAAACAGATCCCGCTCGGGGACAGTGCCAGCATTGTGACCGCCCGGGGCGATGGCCCGGACACTGAGCGCCTCTGTTCCGCCGCCGCCGGCCTTCCGGGGGCTTTGTCCCGGCCGGACACCGCTGGCCCTTTGCCCCGCTCCGGAGGGACGCGGGGAGCCTGGACACCCTGGATGGATGTCGGGGATGTCCCACCTGAGCTGGGAGCGTGTCCTGAGAGCTGGGGTGTGGGTCTGTGGGTCTGTGGGTTTGGGATGTCTCACCTGAGCCAGGAGGGTGTCTGGAGAGCTGGGGTGTGGGTTTGGGATGTCTCACCTGAGCCGGGAGTGTGTCCTGAGAGCTGGGGTGTGGGTTTGGGATGTCCCACCTGAGCCAGGAGGGTGTCCTGAGAGCTGGTGTGTGGATTTGGGGTCCCATCACAAAAGCCTGGAAAGATCCTGAGGAAGATGACACGAACCAAAGCTTGGATTTGAGGCCCCACTGCAAAGCCCCTGCAGGGATCCCAAGGAGGAGCAGGAGGAGGAGAACAGGGATGTGGATTTGGGGTCCCATCACAAAGCCCTGGAAGGATCCCGAGGAGGAGGAGAGGAACCAGAGCATGGATTTGAGATCCCACCACAAAACTCCTGGAAAGACCCCAAGGAGGAGGAGGACGAGAACAGGGATGTGGATTTGGGGTCCCACCACAAAGCCCTGCAGGGATCCCGAGAAGGAGAACAGAAATGTGGATTTGGGGTCCCACCACGAAGCCCTGCAGGGATCCTGAGGAGGAGGAGGAGGAGAACAGGAATGTGGATTTGGGGTCGCACCATAAAGCACTGGAAGGATCCCGAGGAGGAGGAGAACAGGAATGTGGATTTGGGGTCCCATCACAAAACCCTGCAGAGATCCTGAGGAGGAGAAGGAGAACAGGAATGTGGATTTGGGGTCCCACCATAAAGCCCTGGAAGGATCCCGAGGAGGAGGAGAACAGGAATGTGGATTTGGGGTCCCACCACAAAGCCCTGCAGGGATCCTGAGGAGGAGGAGGAGGAGGAGAACAGGAATGTGGATTTGGGGTCCCACCACGAAGCCCTGGAAGGATCCCGGGGAGGAGGAGGAGGAGGAGGAGCAGGGATTGGGGGTTTCTGAGGGCACTGCTGGACGTGCGGCCGCCCGGGTGCTCTCCGGGCTCCGGTCACCGCGGCTGAATGATCCCAGTGTCCGCAGCACGGCCGGACGCGGCTTCCCGTGACCACGGAGAGCCGGGAAACCCCAAAACACCGGGCAGAGGGACCTGCCAGAGCCACCACGGGGTCGCGTCCAGAGCGGGACCGGCCCCTCTCCCGCATTCCCAGCGGGAATTCCTGCTCGCTCCAGGACGTGCTTACCCCTGCTGGAGAGGGATAAAAACCCAAATAAAATAATGTGGTGCTAAGTGAGCCAATATTGACATTTTCCCGGGAGCTGCCAGCCAGGAGCCGCCGGCATTCCCGCGGCCAACAAAGCCCTCGTCAGTGGCCAGGCTTGGGCAGCTCCAAAATCCTTTATTTATGGAGGTTTTCGGCAAAAAAACGGGACATAAACAGAAAAAGGGGGAGCGGGGAAAAGGGTGGGAAGGGAGAAAGCCCCGAAGAGTTGTTTAGGAAAGGAAGAAAGGGGGGAAAAAACGGAATAAAATGGACATTCACGGGGAAAATCCCGGCTATGAAAGGGCCTTTTAAGGTGGCGGAAAAACAGGAGCTGGGAGATAAAGCCAGGAAAAAATTCCCAATAAAGCCTCGCTTTTAGCAGGGTGGGGGAGATGTTGGAGGTGCTGCCCGTCCCAAAACAGCCCCAGGATGATCTAGACCCCAAAATTTGGGAGATGTTGGAGGTGCTGCCCGTCCCAAAACAGCCCCAGGATGATCCAGACCCCAAAATTTGGGGAGAGAAGGACACTGGGGGCTCCAAAAGCAGCCCCAGAATGGGTCAGATCCCCAAAATTTGGGCTGGGGGAGATGCTGGAGGTGCTGCCCATCCCAAAACAGCCCCAGGATGATCCAGACCCCCAAAATTTGGGGTGAGAAGGACATTTGGGGTCCAAAAACAGCTTCAGGATGGGTCAGACCCCCAAAACTTGGAGTGAGAAGGACATTGGGGGCTCCAAAACCAGCCCCAGAATGGGTCAGATCCCCAAAATTTGGGACAAGGTAGATGCTGGAGGTGCTGCCCTCACAGGATGGGTGATATCCCCAAAATTTGGGGTGAGAAGGACATTGGGGGCTCCAAAAACAGCTTCAGGATGGGTCAGACCCCCAAAACTTGGGGTGAGAAGGACATTGAGGGGTGCAAAAACAGCCCCAGGATGGGTCAGACCCCCAAAACTTGGGGTGAGAAGGACACTGGGGGCTCCAAAAACAGCCCCAGGATGGGTCAGACCCCCAAAATTTGGGGTGAGAAGGACACTGGGGGCTCAAGAAACAGCCCCAGAATGGGTCAGACCCCCAAAATCTGGGACAAGGTAGATGCTGGAGGTGCTGCCCTCACAGGATGGGTGAGACCCCCATAATTTGGGGTGAGAAGGACATTGGGGGCTCAAAAAACAGCCCCAGGATGGGTCAACCCCACAAAATTTGGGGTGAGAAGGACATTGGGGGCTCCAAAAACAGCCCCAGGATGGGTCAGACCCCCAAAATTTGGGGTGAGAAGGACATTGAGGGGTGCAAAAACAGCCCCAGGATGGGTCAGACCCCCAAAACTTGGAGTGAGAAGGACACTGGGGGCTCCAAAAACAGCCCCAGAATGGGTCAGACCCCCAAAATCTGGGACAAGGTAGATGCTGGAGGTGCTGCCCTCACAGGATGGGTCAGACACCCAAAATTTGGGGAGAGAAGGACATTGGGGGCTCCAGAAACACCCCCAGAATGGGTCAGACCCCCAAAATTTGGGGTGAGAAGGACATTGGGGGCTCCAAAAACAGCCTCAGGATGGGTCAGACCCCCAAAATTTGGGACAAGGGAGATGCTGGAGGTGCTGCCCTCACAGGATGGGTCAGCCCCCCAGAATTTGGGGTGAGAAGGACACTGGGGGCTCCAGAAACAGCCTCAGGATGGGTCAGACCCCCAAAATTTGGGGTGAGAAGGACACTGGGGGCTCTAGAAACACCCCCAGAATGGGTCAGACCCCCAAAATTTGGGACAAGGGAGATGCTGGAGGTGCTGCCCTCACAGGATGGGTGAGACCCCCAAAATTTGGGGTGAGAAGGACATTTGGGGCTCCAAAAACAGCCTCAAGATGGGTCAGACACCCAAAATTTGGGGTGAGAAGGACATTGGGGGCTCCAGAAACACCCCCAGGATGGGTCAGCCCCCAAAATTTGGGGTGAGAAGGACATTGAGGGCTCCAAAAACAGCCCCAGGATGGTTCAGCCCCACAAAATTTGGGGTGAGAAGGACACTGGGGGCTCCAGAAACACCCCCAGGATGGGTCAGCCCCCCAAAATTTGGGGTGAGAAGGACATTGGGGGCTCCAAAAACAGCCTCAAGATGGGTCAGACACCCAAAATTTGAGGAGAGAAGGACATTGGGGGCTCCAAAAACGGCCCCAGGATGGGTTAGCCCCCCCAAAATTTGGGGTGAGAAGGACATTGGGGGCTCCAAAAACACCCCCAGGATGGGTCAACCCCACAAAATTTGTGGTTAGAAGGACATTGAAGGCTCCAAAAACAGCTTCAGGATGGGTCAGCCCCCAAAATTTGGGGTGAGAAGGACACTGGGGGCTCCAAAAACACCCCCAGGATGGGTCAGACCCCCAAAATCTGGGACAAGGTAGATGCTGGAGGTGCTGCCCTCACAGGATGGGTGAGACCCCCAAAATTTGGGGTGAGAAGGACATTGGGGGCTCCAGAAACAGCCCCAGGATGGGTCAGACCCCCAAAATTCGGTCTGGGGCAGCAGGAAGGGGATGACGGCGGGGCCGGGGCAGCCGCATTCCTGCTCCTGGGAATAACGCTGGATTTATTCTCCGCACAAACAAACCCGGGGGGGGGTCGCTCCCCGCCCCATCGATTCCAGGGCCCCACCGAGGAGCCAAAACCATCCCGGAGGCGACAATTTGGGATTGTGCGAGCCCCGGGAAGGGCCGGGGGGAGCCCGGGGCCGTGTTTTCCCTCGGCCTCATTTTCACCTTCCCCATCCAAGATCAACAGGCGGCCGGAGGATTCCTGCCGGACGGGAGCACACAGCGCCCTTGTTCCCGGAACGCCGGGATTTGGGGGATTTTTCCTGCTTTTTATTTTTTTTTTATTTTTTTTAAATTTTTTTTCTTCATCGCCACGTTGAAAAATCAGGGGGTGAAGTCTCGGCAGAGTGGGAGGGGTGAGGATCTGGATCAAGGAGAATATTCCCGACACATCTCAAGGAGCTGGAGTCGACTCCATGGGGGCACGGAGGGTGTCCCTAAATCCCAAAATCCCAGATTTTAGGGGGGTTTTCCATGGAGTGGGGTCTGCAGTGTCACCCTCCATCCTGGATAAATCCCAAAATCCCAGATTTTGGGTGGGTTTTCCCACTGGTTCCTGCATGGAGGGGTCCAAAGCATCACCCTCCAGCCTGGATAAATCCCAAAATCCTGTATTTTGGAGGGGTTTTCCCATTAACTGCAGGGTCACCCTCCAGCCTGGATAAATCCCAAAATCCCAGATTTTGGGGGGATTTTCCCATTAACTTCAGTGTCACCTCCATCCTGGATAAATCCCAAAATCCTGTATTTCAGGTGGGTTTTCCCATTAATTTCAGTGTCACTCTCCATCCTGGATAAATCCCAAAATCCCAGATTTCGGGTGGGTTTTCCCATTAACTGCAGTGTCACCCTCCAGACTGGATAAATCCCAAAATCCCATATTTCAGGTGGGTTTTCCCGTTAATTTCAGTGTCACTCTCCAGCCTGGATAAATCCCAAAATCCTGTATTTCAGGTGGGTTTTCCCATTAATTTCAGTGTCACCCTCCAGCCTGGATAAATCCCAAAATCCCAGATTTCGGGGGGGTTTTCTCACTGTTTCTTGCATGGACGCCCCCAAAGTGCCACATTCCAGCCCAGAAATCCCGCAGGATTTCCCGCCCTGGGAGAGGGGATGGAATGGGGGATGAAGGAGAAGGGCTTTATGCCCCTTTTTCAGGGATTTGCCCTAAATCAATGAATTTTGGGATTTATCCCAAACTTTCCCCCGGGAATGACCCTTTAATCCCAAACCCGGCGTAAACCACGGACAAAGAGCAATTCCAAGAGGAAAACCCGGAGGCTCCCAGGGCAGGAACAATTAAATAACCCAAATTTAATTGTTATTTATTATTATAATCCCAAAATAACCCCTCGGTTTGGGGTTGTGGTTTTGTAACTCGGGAAAAGGAACTGGGAAACCTGGAGCTCCAGGAGAGGGAGGGGAGGACGGGAACGGTTTTGGGGTCAGGAATGGGTTTTTGGGGTCAGGAATTGTTTTTGGGGTCAAGAATGGGTTTTGGGGTCAGGAATTGTTTTTGGGGTCAAGAATGGGTTTTGGGGTCAGGAATGGGTTTTGGGGTCAGGAATTGTTTTTGGGGTCAAGAATGGGTTTTGGGGCCAGGAATGGGTTTTGGGGTTGGGAATGTTTTCTTGAGTCAGGAATGTTTTTTGGGGTAGGGAATGGTTTTGGGGTCAGGAATGGATTTTGGGGTCAGGAATGTTTTTTGGAGTCAGGAATTTTTGTGGGGTCGGGAACGTTTTTTGGGGTCAGGAATGGGTTTTGTGGTTGGGAATGTTTTTTGAGGTCAGGAATTGGTTTTGGGGTCAGGAATGATTTTTGGGGTCAGGAAAGTTTTTTGGGGTTGGGAATGGTTTTTGGGGTCAGGAATCGGTTTTGGGGTTGGGAATGTCAGTGGAGGTCAGGAATGTCAATGGGGTTCAGGAATTGTTTTTTGGGGTCAGGAATGGGTTTTGTGATCAGGAATGTTTTTGGGGTCAGGAATGTTTTTGGGGCTGGGAATGTTTTTTGGGGTCAGGAATGTTTTTGGGGTGGGGAATGTTTTTTGGGGTCAGGAATGTTTTTTGTGATCAGGAATGTTTTTTGGGGTCAGGAATGTTTTTTGTGATCAGGAATGTTTTTTGGGGTCTGGGAATGTTTTTTGGGTCTGGGAATGTTTTTTGTGATCAGGAATGTTTTTGGGGTCAGGAATGTTTTTTGGGGTCAGGAATGTTTTTTGTGATCAGGAATGTTTTTTGGGGTCAGGAATGTTTTTTGTGATCAGGAATGTTTTTTGGGGTCTGGGAATGTTTTTTGGGTCTGGGAATGTTTTTTGGGATCAGGAATGTTTTTTGGGGTCTGGGAATGTTTTTTGGGGTCTGGGAATGTTTTTTGGGTCTGGGAATGTTTTTTGGGTCTGGGAATGTTTTTTGGGATCAGGAATGTTTTTTGGGATCAGGAATGTTTTTTGGGGTCAGGAATGCTGGTGGACGTTGGGAATCCCAGTGGTGCCAAGCAGGAAAGCCTTTTCTTCATCGTTCCCACATTCCAGCTGCTTTCAAGGAATTCGGGATCACCCCCAAATCCCTCTGGCTCCTCCCTGCCCTGCCACCATTGCCATTCCCACCTGGAATGGCAATGCACTCCCGTGGGTTCCTGTGGGATTTTGGGATGGGCATGGCACAGGGACCTGCAGGTTCTGGGAAGTTCAGGTTCTGGGATGTTCAGGTTCTGGGATGTTCAGGTTCTGGGATGTTCAGGTTCTGGGATCACATTCCAACACGTTTGGGATGTTTGGGATGAGCCCTGCAGGGTGGGAACGCCATGGGATCACCGAAGGAACGCGCAGCCCCCAGGGTGATCCGGTGGGATTTTGGGATGGTCATGGCACTGGGAAGTTCAGGTTCTGGGAAGTTCAGGTTCTGGGATGTTCAGGTTCTGGGATCACATTCCAACACGTTTGGGATGTTTGGGATATTTGGGATGAGCCCTGCAGGGTGGGAACGTCGTGGGATCAATGAAGGAACAGGATTTGCAGCCCCCAGGACCACCTGTGGTCCAGCAGGCTCCAGTGGGATTTTGGGATGGTCATGGCACTGGGACCTGCAGGTTCTGGGATGTTCAGGTTCTGGGATCGCATTCCAACACGTTTGGGATGTTTGGGATGTTTGGGATGAGCCCTGCAGGATGGGAATGCCGTGGGATCACCGAAGGAACGGGATTTGCAGCCCCCAGGACCACCTGTGGTCCAGCAGGCTCCGGTGGGATTTTGGGATGGTCACAGCACTGGGAAGTTCAGGTTCTGGGAAGTTCAGGTTCTGGGATGTTCAGGCTCTGTGATGTTTAGGTTCTGGGATGTTCAGGCTCTGGGATCGCATTCCAAGGCACTTTGGGACTTTTGGGATGAGCCCTGCAGGGTGGGAATGCCGTGGGATCGCCGAAGGAACGCGCAGCCCCCGGGGTGATCCGGTGGGATTTTGGGATGGGCACGGCACTGGGACCTGCAGGTTCTGGGATCACATTCCAACACGTTTGGGATGTTTGGGATGAGCCCTGCAGGGTGGGAATGCCATGGGATGGCCGAAGGAACGCGCAGCCCCCGGGGTGATCCGGTGGGATTTTGGGTGGCCGGGACTCTGGGGCTCTGGAGCCACATTCCGAGGCATTGCGGGGTGCTGGGATTCGGGATCGGCGGCGTCAGGAAGCGCCGGCTCCCGGCCCCTTCAAAGCGGCGCTTTCAAGTGCCGAGGGGAGATGGTATCAGCTGGGAATGGGGAGCTGGCAGGGCCGGGCCCGCTTCCCCCCGGGGCTGGGAGCAGCTCCCACGGGAGGGGACACGGCCCCACACGGGGCTGCCCCACAGCCCTGGCTCACGCCTCGGGGATGATCCTCGTGGGGAATGGGGGCACTGATGGACGTTGTTATTATCGTAATGTCCATTATTGTCACGGATGATGCGGGACACTGGCCGGGTTTGGGTCACTGATGGCCGGATTTGGACACCACTGGCCGGGTTTGGGTCACTGATGGCCGGATTTGGACACCACTGGCTGAGTTAGGGTCATCACCGGTTGGATTTGGACACCACTGGCCGGGTTTGGGTCACTGATGGCCGGATTTGGGTTATCAATGGTCAGATTTGGACACCACTGGCTGGATTTGGGTCACTGATGGCCGGATTTGGACACCACTGGCCGGGTTTGGGTTATCACTGCCTGGGTTTGGGTCACTGATGGCCGGATTTGGGTCATCACTGGCCGGATTTGGGTCATCACTGGCCGGATTTGGACACCACTGGCCAGGTTTGGGTCATCACCGTCCGGATTTGGGTCACTGCTGGCCAGATTTGGGTCATCACTGGCTGGGTTTGGGTCACTGCTGGCCAGATTTGGGTCACTGATGGCCGGATTGGGATGACCAAGGGTGGGATCAGCAGGATGGGAACACCATTGATTTAGGAATGACCGAGGGTGGGATCAGCAGATTTTGGGATGATGGGATCAGCGGGGTGAGGGCTCTGGGCTTCGGAATGACCGAGGGTGGGATCAGCAGGATGGGAATTGATTTAGGATTTGATTTAGGATTGATTTAGGAATGACCGAGGGTGGGATCAGCAGATTTTGGGATGACCGAGGGTGGGATCAGCAGATTTTGGGATGATGGGATCAGCGGGGTGAGGGCTCTGGGTTTCAGGATGACCAAGGGTGGGATCAGCAGATTTTGGGATGATGGGATCAGCAGGGTGAGGGCTCTGGGTTCCAGGATGACCAAGGGTGGGATCAGCAGATTTTGGGAGGATGGGATCAGTGGGGTGAGGGCTCTGGGTTTCAGGATGACCAAGGCTGGGATCAGCAGCAGCTGAGGATGACACAGGATGTGCTGGCAGGGCTTTGGCAATCCGGGAGTCACGGGGGGTCAGGGAGGGACATGGGGGGGCCCCCGGTCCCTCCTGCCCCCCATGGCCAGGGGGTGACACCGAGCTGGGGCCGAGGGCTCCCCGTGTGGGTGACACAGGGTGTCCCCAGCCCAAAATTCAGCCTTGGAGGGGTGGGGGGATCCCCTGGGGACAGCCGGGGCTGGGGAGGCAGTGACTGCAGACCGGGGGGGCCATGGGGGTCCCGGGGGTGGCAGGGACGGTTGTTCGGGAGGTTTGGGGATCCCGGGGGTGGCAGGGACGGTTGTTCGGGAGGTTTGGGGGTCCCGGGGGTGGCAGGGACGGTTGTAGAGGAGGTTTGGGGGTTTGGGGGTGGCAGGGACGGTTGTAGGGGAGGTTTGGGGGTCCCGGGGTGGCAGGGACGGTTGTTTGGGAGGTTTGGGGGATTGGGGGTGGCAGGGACTGTTGTAGGGGAGGTTTGGGGGTCCCGGGGGTGGCAGGGACGGTTGTAGGGGAGGTTTGGGGGTCCCGGGGGTGGCAGGTCCAGAGGAACTTGGGGGTCTCAGGGGAAAGCCCAGGGCAATCTAGGGGGACCCAGGGCAGGGTCCCGCAGGGTGCCTGGGGGTCCCGGATGGTCCCGGGGCGGTTCCGCGGGGTGTCCGGGGGTGGGTCCCGGGGAGAGGTCCCGGGAGTGGGTCCCGGCCGGTCCCGGGTGGTTTCGGGGCGGTCCTGCGGGGTCCCGGGGGTGGGTCTCGGGTGGTCCCGGGGCGGCCCCGTGGGGTGGGTCCCGCGTGGTCCCGGGGTGTCCGGGGAGGGGTCCCGGGTGGTCCCGGGGGTGGGTCCCGGGTGGTCCCGGGGCGGTCCCGCGGGGTGTCCGGGGGTGGGTCCCGGGTGGTCCCGGGGCGGTCCCGCGGGGTGTCCGGGGGTGGGTCCCGGGGGTGGGTCCCGAGTGGTCCCGGGGGTGGGTCCCGGGTGGTCCCGGGGGTGGATCCTGGGGCTGGGTCCCGGGTGGTCCCGGGGCGGTCCCGCGGGGTGTCCGGGGGTGGGTCCCGGGTGGTCCCGGGGGTGGGTCCCGGGGGTGGGTCCCGGGGCGGTCCCGCTGGCTGTCGGGGGGTCCGGCGGTGCCGCTGCCCGCGCTGTCCCCGCCCCGGCCCGGCCGGTGCCGCCCATTTCCGCCGGGCGGAGCCGCCCCTCGGCCCCGCAGCGGCCCCGCCGGCAGCGCCCGCCCGGCCCGGCCCGGCCCCGCTCGCTCCGGTGCAGCCCCGCCATGGCGGGCGGCCCGGCCGCGCTCGCCCTCGGTACGTGCGGGGGGCTCGGGGGGCTCCGCGCCCCCGGCCCCGAGCGGAGCCCCCGCAGCGGGGCGCTCCCCGGGGGCTCGGGGGGTTCCGGGGGTGGCTTCTGGGGGTCGGGGCTGTAAGTTGCGGGCAGGCGGTGAAAATCCCATAAAAATCCTATAAAAATCCCCCGCGCGGGCGCTCCCGAAGTTCGTTCCCTGTGGGAAAGGCGCCTTCGCCGCGACGCGTGAGTACGGCCGCGGTCAGACGCTTAATTAGGGCGGCTAATTAGAGCTAGGGGTTAATTAGAGCTGGGGGGTGCTGGGGAAGGGGGGGCGCTCCGGGCTGGAGCGGGACGGGAGCGGGGATGCTCCGGGGGCAGGAGCCCGCTGCCGATGGCCGGAGCTCGGCTGGCTTTGTCCCGCTGTCCCCGCCGGTGTCACCCGCCCGCGGCTCGGCGGGGCTGTCCCGGGGGGAGAGCGGTGCTCAGGAGCGCTCGGTTCGGGAGAACGGCTGGGTTCGGGTTCGGGAGAGCGGCTGGGTTCGGGTTCGGGATCGCAGCCGGGTTTGGGTTCGGGAGAGCGGCTGGGTTTGGGTTTGGGTTCGGGAGAACGGCCGGGTTCGGGTTCGGGATCATAGCCGGGTTCGGGTTCGGGATCGCGGCTGGGTTTGGGTTCGGGAGAACGGCTGGGTTTGGGTTCGGGAGAACGGCTGGGTTTGGGTTCGGGAGAGCGGCTGGGTTTGGGATCGGGAGAACGGCCGGGTTTGGGATCGCGGCCGGGTTTGGGTTCGGGATCGCGGCTGGGTTTGGGTTCGGGATCGCGGCTGGGTTTGGGTTCGGGATCGCTGCTGGGTTTGGGTTCGGGAGAGCGGCTGGGTTTGGGTTTGGGTTCGGGAGAACAGCCGGGTTCGGGTTCGGGAGAACAGCCGGGTTCGGGTTCGGGATCGCGGCCGGGTTTGGGTTTGGGTTCGGGATCGCTGCTGGGTTTGGGTTTGAGTTCGGGATCGCGGCTGGGTTGGATTTGGGATCTCGGCTGGGTTGGATTCCGGATCGCGGCTGGGTTTGGGTTTGGGTTCGGGATCGCTGCTGGGTTTGGGTTTGGGTTCGGGATCGCGGCTGGGTTTTGGTTCGGGATCGCGGCTGGGTTTGGGTTTGGGTTCGGGATCGCTGCTGGGTTTTGGTTCGGGATCGCAGCCGGGCTTGGCCCCGCTCCAGCGCCCGGCGCTGCCGCTTTGGCCCCGGCACAGCCGCGCCGTGCCCCGGTGCTGCTCCTCGGCCGAGGCTCCCTCGGGGGCTCCGGCAGCCGTGTCCCCCCTTCCTGGGCTCACCCAGAGCTCCCTTTCCCTCCCGCTCCCGCCCGTTCCCCTGTCCCAAATCCCTGGGCTCATCCAGAGCTCCCTTTCCCTCCCGCTCCCCCATCCCTGCCCGGCCCCGCGGGTTCCCCTCCTGGGAATCCCAGCAATTCCCAGCCCGGCTGGGATCCCGGTGGGAGAGGAGCCCTGGCTGAATCCCCCCGGGATATCGGAAAGGGGGAACCCCTCCCGCTCCGGCACCTCAGGGCTGGAGCCGGGCGGCTCCGGAGGGAAATCTCGGAGCAGGGAACAAACCCCGGCCACAACGGAGGCGCCGGGGGCTGGGAATTAACGGGATGGAGCTGCTGGAAGCGCCTTGGGAAGGCTTTGGGTTTCCAAGATTCCTTTGGGAATCTTTTGGAGTCCTTTGGAGAGCGGGGGGATCCTGCCGGCGGGGAGAGATTCCCGGAGATCCCAGAGATCTCCCGGAACCCGGGGGTGGGATGGGGCTGGAAAAACAAGCGGGGGTGGTGCAGCCCCACTCGAGAGTGTCCGGGAGGTGTTCAGGAGGTGTCCGAGTGTCCACGGGGGTGTCCAGGAGGTGTCCAGGAGGTGTCCGAGTGTCCAGGAGGTGTCCAGGGGGTGTCCAGGAGGTGTCCGAGTGTCCAGGGGGTGTCCAGGAGGTGTCCAGGGGGTGTCCAGGAGGTGTCCAGGAGGTGTTTGGGAGGTGTCCGAGTGTCCAGGAGGTGTCCAGGGGGTGTCCGAGTGTCCAGGGGGTGTCCAGGGGGTGTCCAGGAGGTGTCCAGGAGATGTCCAGGGGGTGTCCGGGAGGTGTCCAGGGGGTGTCCAGGAGGTGTCCGAGTGTCCAGGGGATGTCCGGGAGGTGTCCAGGGGGTGTCCAAGTGTCCAGGGGGTGTCCAGGAGGTGTCCGGGAGGTGTCCAGGAGGTGTTTGGGAGGTGTCCGAGTGTCCAGGGGGTGTCCAGGGGGTGTCCAGGGGGTGTCCAGGGGGTGTCCAGTGTCCCCACACCGGTCCTGGGCACAGAAGACATCCCAAGGGCCGGGATCAGGGATGAGGGCTGGGCTTTCCAGCTGCCCAGGGAGAGGAGCTGGGAAGGAGAACGGGGGAGGTGGAATTCCCGGGGGGATGGATCCCCACTCATCCCACCGGGATGAGGCATTTCCCAAAAAACCCAGAACAGGTGAAACCCCAAGGCAGGAAAAATGGCAAAAGTTGGGATGAGAGCGGATCCCTGATTGAATCCCCGAGGTCTGCGAGGAAACCGGGGAAGCCGTGGAGGATCCCTGGAGCTCCTGTGGATCCCCAAAGCTGTGGAGGATCCCTGGAGCTCCCCTGGATCCCCAAAGCTGTGGAGGATCCCTGGAGCTCCCCTGGATCCCCAAAGCTGTGGAGGATCCCTGGAGCTCCCCTGGATCCCCAAAGCTGTGGAGGATCCCTGGACCTCCCGTGGATCCCCAAAGCCATGGAGGGTTCCCGAAGCTCTGGTGGATCCCTGGATTTGTGTTGGATCCCCAAAGCCCAGGGGGAATCCCTGAACCCCAGGGTGGATCCCTGAACCCCAGGGTGGTTCCCCAAAGCCGTGGAGGATTCCTGAAGCTCTGGTGGATCCCTGAATTTGTGTTGGATCCCTGAAGCTGTGGAGAATCCCCAAAGCCCAGGGTGGATCCCTGAAGCTCTGGTGGATCCCTGAACCCCAGGGAGGATCCCCAAAGTCCTGGGTGGATCCCCAAAGCCCAGGGTGAATCCCCAAAGCCCCAGGATGGATCCCTGAACCCCAGAGTGGATCCCTGAATTTGTGTTGGATCCCTGAAGCTGTGGAGAATCCCCAAACCCCAGGGTGGATCCCTGAACCCCAGGGAGGATCCCTGAACCCCAGGGAGGATCCCCAAAGCTCCAGGGTGGATCCCTGAACCCCAGGGTTGATCCCTGATGCCCAGGGAGGATCCCCAATGCCCTGGGTGGATCTCTGAAGCTCTGGTGGATCCCCGAACCCCAGGGTGGATCCTCAAAGCCCTGGGTGGATCCCTGAACCCCAGGGTTGATCCCTGACGCCCAGGGAGGATCCCCAAAGCCCCAGTGGATCCCCGAAGCTCCGGTGGTGCCGTGATTTGTGGGATGTGCAGCCCCAGGCTCCGTCTCCCTCCCGCCGCCTTTTCCGCGCCGTTCGATCGAAACCAGGCGGGAAATTGGGTCAAATCCCGGGAAATCACCCTGGGAACGCTCCCGTGGCTCGAGGGGTTGGGGGATCATTCCTGCCGGGATCCCCGGTTCTCCATAATCCCGCCCATGCAAAAATTCCCGCATTTCCCATAAAAACCTCGGGGTGGTTTTGGTGACCCCCCGTGGGTTTTTTGTGGGATCATTCCTGCCGGGACCCCCAGTTCTCCATAATCCCGCCCACGCAGGGAATTCCCGCATTTCCCATAAAAACCTCGGGGTGGTTTCGGTGACCCCAAACCCCTCGTGGGTTTTTTGTGGGATCATTCCTGCCAGGACCCCCATTTCTCCATAATCCCGCCCACGCAGGGAATTCCCGCATTTCCCATAAAAACCTCGGGGTGGTTTCGACGACCCCGAACCCCTCGTGGGTTTTTTGTGGGATCATTCCTGCCGGGATCCCCGGTTCTCCATAATCCCACCCACGCAAAAATTCCCGCATTTCCCATAAAAACCTCGGGGTGGTTTTGGTGACCCCCCGTGGGTTTTTTGGGGGATCATTCCTGCCGGGATCCCCGGTTCTCCATAATCCCACCCACGCAAAAATTCCCGCATTTCCCATAAAAACCTCGGGGTGGTTTCGACGACCCCGAACCCCCCGTGGGTTTTTTGTGGGATCATTCCTGCCGGGATCCCCGGTTCTCCATAATCCCGCCCATGCAGGGAATTCCCGCATTTCCCATAAAAACCTCGGGGTGGTTTTGGTGGCCCCAAACCCCTCGTGGGTTTTTTGGGGTCGGGGTGTGGCTGAGCCCGTGTGTCCCTCCCTGCAGGTGTCCTGCTGGCCGCGTGCCACGCGCTGGACAACACCACGGCCGCCCAGAACGGTGAGTGCCCGGCGGGAATTCCGGGGTGTTCCGGCATCCCACCGCTCCTCTTCACAGGATAACGGGGTCCTGGGTGGGATCCCCTGATCCCCGAGGGAAAAAGCGGGAGTGGTTTCCTGCCCCCCCCCAAAAAAATGGGGTTTTGGTCCCAAAAAAGGGGTTTCTGGTCCCAAAGGTAAACGGTTTCCAAGCTCACGAGGAAAAGCCCCAAAAAGAAAGGGTTTGGTCTCTAAAGAAAGGGTTTTCCTACAGGGAAAGGGTTTTCAGCTCTCTAAAAAAACGTTTCCAGCCCCAAAGGGAAGGGATTTCCAGCCCCAAAGGGAAGGGATTTCCAGCCCCAAAGGGAAAGGGTTTCCAGCTCTCAAAAAAAGAGTTTCTGGCCCTAAAGGGAAGGGATTTCCAGCCCCAAAGGGAAAGGGTTTTCAGCTCTCAAAAAAAGAGTTTCTGGATCCAAAAGGAAAGTTTCCAGCCCCAAAAGGAAGGGATTTCCAGCCCTGAAGGGAAGAGCTCCCAGCCCCAAAGGGAAAGGGTTTCCAGCTATCAAAAAAAAAGTTTCTCGATCCAAAAGGAAAGTTTTCAGCCCCAAAAGGAAGGGATTTCTAGCCCCAAAGGGAAGGGATTTCTAGCCCCAAAGGGAAGAGCTCCCAGCCCCAAAGGGAAAGGGTTTCCAGCTATCAAAAAAAAAGTTTCAGCCCCAAAAGGAAAGTTTTCAGCCCCAAAGGGAAGGGATTTCCAGCCCCAAAGGGAAGGGATTTCCAGCCCCAAAGGGAAGGGATTTCCAGCCCCAAAGGGAAGGGATTTCCAGCCCCAAAGGGAAGGGATTTCCAGCCCCAAAAGGAAGAGCTCCCAGCCCCAAAGGGAACGGAACGGGGCTGTGTGGTGTGAGCTCTCTGTGCACCTCAGTTTGGGGGGCAGAACTCCCCAGATCCCGGAGCAGGGACCCTCAGAGGTGCATTCCCAGCGGGAGCTGCCGTGCCTGACTCCGGGAGGATCAATCGGCTCATTCATGGCAGGGCCACAATGGGCCAGGGCAGCCTCAGGGCCAGGGCATGTGGTGATGGAAACCTCCTCTGGGGAGGGTTTGGGGCTGGAAACCCTTTGGGTTTGGGGTGGAAACCCTTTGGGTTTGGGGTGGAAACCCTTTGGGTTGGGGGGCTGGAAACTCTCTGGTTTGGGGGCTCGAAATCCTTTGGTTTTGGGGCTGGAAACTCTCTGGTTTGGGCTGGAAAACCCTTTGGGTTAGGGGCTGGAAACTCTCTGGTTTGGGGCTGGAAATCCTTTCCTTTTGGGGCTGGAAACTCTGGTTTTGGGGCTGGAAACTCTCTGGTTTGGGGGCTTGAAATCCTTTGGGTTTGGGGCTGGAAACTCTCTGGTTTGGGACTGGAAAACCCTTTGGTTTGGGGGTGGAAACTCTCTGGTTTGGGACTGGAAACTCTCTGGTTTGGGAAACTCTCTGGTTTGGGACTGGAAACTCTGTTTTGGGACTGGAAACTCTGGTTTGGGGCTGTAAAACCCTTTGGTTTGGGACTGGAAACTCTCTGGTTTGGGACTGGAAACTCTCTGGTTTGGGGGTGGAAACTCTGGTTTGGGGCTGGAAAACCCTTTGAGTTTGGGGCTGGAAACTCTCTGGTTTGGGTCTGGAAACTCTCTGGTTTTGGAGTTGGAAACCCTTTGGGTTTGGGGCTGGAAACTCTCTGGTTTTGGGGCTGGAAACTCTCTGGTTTTGGGGCTGGAAACTCTCTGGTTTTGGGACTGGAAAACCCTTTGGTTTTGGGGCCAGAAATCCATTCCTTGTGGGGCTGGAAATTGGGATGGTTCAACAGCATTATTTGGGAAGTGGTACCGGGAGGTTTCACAGCAAAGCCCCGAGGCATCCCCGGCACCCCGAGGGTGCTGGCAGCCCCTTTCCCAATGGATTCGTGCCCAACCTCCCTTTTGGGGTGGGAAATCTCCCTTTTGGGGCTGGAAAAATCTCCTTTTAGGGCTGGCAGTGCTTGGGAATGGCAGGAGGGCTGGGAGCAAAGCCCCGAGGCATTCCCGGCACCCCGAGGGTGCTGGCAGCCCCGTTCCCAATGGATTCGTGCCCAGCCCAGGAGCTGTAGGGCCGGGGCTGCTTCCAGGGGACCCTGCAGGGACGGGGACGGATCCATGGGCTGGGAGGAGGAGGAGGAGGAGGAGGAGGAGGCTGCAATGTGGGCGACAGCTGTGAGCGGAGCTGAACGGGAGCCAGGACAGCCCAGGATGCACGATCCCATCCAGGAGCTTGGATTTGAGGGTTAAAATCCTAAAAAAGGGGTGTTTTGGGGGATGTCCCAGCGGCAGGAGTCCATGCTGTCCCAGGATAAATCCAGCCCTGGGGATGGAGGCGTTGGGGTTTTCCTGGAGAGGATTCCAGCAGCAATTCCCACCCCAAATCCTGTGGGTGCTGACCCCTCCAAAGCTCCTCGGACATGGGGACATCCCAATCCCAGCCACCCTTTGGACACAGGGACATCCCAATCCCAGTCACTCCTCAGCCATGGGGACATCCCAATCCCAGCCACCCCAAGGACAGGGGGACACGGGGACATCCCAATCCCAGTCACCCCAAGGACAGGGGGACATCCCAATCCCAGTCACCCCTCAGCCATGGGGACATCCCAATCCCAGCCACCCCAAGGACAGGGGGACATCCCAATCCCAGTCACCCCTCGGATCTGGGGACATCCCAATCCCAACCACCCCTTGGATCTGGGGACATCCCAATCCCAGACACCCCTCAGACACGGGGGCATCCCAATCCCAGTCACCCCTCGGACACGGGGACATCCCAATCCCAGCCACCCCTCGGACACGGGGACATCCCAATCCCAGTCACTCCTCAACCATGGGGACATCCCAATCCCAGCCACCCCTCGGATCTGGGGACATCCCAATCCCAGCCACGCCAAGGACATGGAAACATGGGGACATCCCAATCCCAGCCACCCCTTGGATCTGGGGACATCCCAATCCCAGCCACCCTTTGGACATGGGGACATCCCAATTCCAGCCACCCCAAGGACATGGGGGCATCCCAATCCCAGCCACCCCGAGGACACGGGGACATCCCAATCCCAGCCACCCAAGGACAGGGGGACATCCCAATCCCAGCCACCCCTCAGAGCTGGGGACATCCCAATCCCAGTCACCCCTTGGACATGGGGACATCCCAATCCCAGTCACCCCTCAGCCATGGGGACATCCCAATCCCAGCCACGCCTCAGCCATGGGGACATCCCAGTCCCTGTCACCTCAAGGACATGGGGACATGGGGACATCCCAATCCCAGCCACCCCTCGGATCTGGGGACATCCCAATCCCAATCACCCCAAGGACACGGGGACATCCCAATCCCAGCCACCCCTCAGAGCTGGGGACATCCCAATCCCAGCCACCCCTTGGAGTTGGGGACATCCCAATCCCAGCCACCCTAAGGACCCTTTGGACACGGGGACATCCCAATCCCAGCCACCCCAAGGACAGGGGGACATCCCAATCCCAGCCACCCCTCAGCCATGGGGACATCCCAATCCCAGCCACCCCTCAGCCATGGGGACATCCCAATCCCAGCCACCCCTCAGAGCTGGGGACATCCCAATCCCAGCCACCCCTCGGACACGGGGACATCCCAATCCCAGCCACCCCTCAGAGCTGGGGACATCCCAATCCCAGCCACCCCTCGGAGTGGGAAGCATTCCCACATCCCTGCCTTTAATCACCCCCGTCTGGAGCTGCCATAAATCCAGGGCTCAGGAACTGGGGGTGGCTTTGAAACGCCGGCGATCGGAAGTGCCTGGATCCCGGGATAATCCCGGAGCAGGATATTCCCTTCCCGGAGGATAATTCAAACCAGCGTGGGACTTAATGGGAAACAGGAGCCCGGCTTTAACTCCCTCCTCCTCCCTTTTAAGCTCTTTAGGAAATTCCTGAGGGATTATTGAACCCGGACCCGTCTGGGCTCTTTGGGGTGGCCGCAGCACCGCGTCCCACGCGGCCATCCCAAAATAAACCCCCAAAGGGTTTGGGATTGCCCAAAACCCACGGGTTTTGCCTCGTTTTGGCCCACAGCTCCGGTGGCGGCGGCGGTGAGGTCGCACTTCAACGACTGCCCCGACTCCCACAGCCAGTTCTGCTTCCACGGCACCTGCCGCTTCCTGGTGCAGGAGGACAAACCCGCCTGCGTGTGAGTGCCCCAGCCCCGGGGAGATCCCAAAACACCGGGTCTGGAGTCCTGGGGATCCTAAAATCCCTGGGTCTGGAGTCCTGGGGATCCCAAAACCCTGGGTTTGATATCCTGGGGATCCCAAATCCCTGGGTCTGGTGTTCTATGGATCCCAAATCCCCGGGTTTGGAGTCCTGGGGATCCCAAAATCCCTGGGTCTGGAGTCCTGGGGATCCCAAAACACTGGGAGTGGAGTCCTGGGGATCCTAAAATCCCAGGTTTGGAGTCCTGGGGATACCAAAATCCCAGGTTTGGAGTCCTGGGGATCCCAAAATCCCAGGTTTGGAGTCCTGGGGATCCCAAAATCCCAGGTTTGGAGTCCTGGGGATCCCAAAATCCCAGGTTTGGAGTCCTGGGGATCCCAAAATCCCAGGTTTGGAGTCCTGGGGATCCCAAAATCCCAGGTTTGGAGTCCTGGGGATCCCAAAATCCCAGGTTTGGAGTCCTGGGGATCCCAAAATCCCAGGTTTGGAGCCCTGGGGATCCTAGAATCCCTGGGTCTGGAGTCCTGGGGATCCCAAAATCCCAGGTTTGGAGTCCTGGGGATCCCAAAATCCCAGGTTTGGAGCCCTGGGGATCCCAAAATCCCAGGTTTGGTGTTCTATGGATCCCAAAATCCCAGGTTTGATATCCTGGGGATCCCAAAACCCCAGGTGTGGAGTCCTGGGGATCCTAGAATCCCTGGGTCTGGAGTCCTGGGGATCCCAAAACCCCGGGTGTGGAGTCCTGGGGATCCCAAAATCCTGAGTTAGGTGTTCTATGGATCCCAAAATCCCGGGTTTGGAGTCCTGGGGATACCAAAACCCTGGGTTTGATATCCTGGGGATCCCAAATCCCTGGGTCTGGTGTTCTATGGATCCCAAATCCCCGGGTTTGGAGTCCTGGGGATCCCAAAATCCTGAGTCTGGAGTCCTGGGGATCCCAAAATCCTGAGTCTGGAGTCCTGGGGATCCCAAAATACTGGGTGTGGACTCCTGGGGATCCCAAAATACCGGTTTGGTATCCTGGAGATCCCCAAACTCCAGGTTCAGTGTTTGCCTCTGGTGTGTCCCAATCCTGGGGTGACTCCATGTCCCTGTTCCCACATGTCCCCATCCCCTGGTGACCCCATGGCCCCCAGGTGTCACTCGGGGTACGTGGGGACACTCTGACCTGCTGTGTGTCCCCAGGTGTCACTCAGGGTACACAGGGACACTCTGACCTGCTGTGTGTCCCCAGGTGTCACTCAGGGTACGTGGGGACACGCTGTGAGCACGCTGACCTGCTGTGTGTCCCCAGGTGTCACTCGGGGTACATGGGGACACTCTGACCTGCTGTGTGTCCCCAGGTGTCACTCGGGGTACACAGGGACACTCTGACCTGCTGTGTGTCCCCAGGTGTCACTCGGGGTACACAGGGACACTCTGACCTGCTGTGTGTCCCCAGGTGTCACTCAGGGTACGTGGGGACACTGACCTGCTGTGTGTCCCCAGGTGTCACTCGGGGTACGTGGGGACACTCTGACCTGCTGTGTGTCCCCAGGTGTCACTCAGGGTACACAGGGACACTCTGACCTGCTGTGTGTCCCCAGGTGTCACTCAGGGTACACAGGGACACTCTGACCTGCTGTGTGTCCCCAGGTGTCACTCAGGGTACACAGGGACACTCTGACCTGCTGTGTGTCCCCAGGTGTCACTCGGGGTACACAGGGACACTCTGACCTGCTGTGTGTCCCCAGGTGTCACTCGGGGTACATGGGGACACTCTGACCAGTTCTGTGTCCCCAGGTGTCACTCGGGGTACGTGGGGACACGCTGTGAGCACGCTGACCTGCTGTGTGTCCCCAGGTGTCACTCGGGGTACGTGGGGACACGCTGTGAGCACGCTGACCTGCTGGCCGTGGTGGCAGCCAACCAGAAGAAGCAGACGATCACGGCCCTGCTCGTGGTGGCCGTGGTGGCCTCGGCGCTGCTCGTCACCGTCTGCGTCCTGGTGCAGTGAGTGCCGGCTGGGGACATCCTGGGGACATCCCGGGGACATCCTGGGGACATCCCGGGGACATCCTGGGACAAGGGACCCTGTCCTGACCCTGTCCTATCCCTGTCCCATCCCCATCCCTGTCCATCCTGTCCTTGTGTCCCACCCTGTCCCCATCCCTGTCCCCATTCCTGTCCCCATCCCCATCCCTGTCCCTCTCCCTGTCTGTGTCCCCATCCCTGTCCCACCCTGTCCCCATCCCATCCCTGTCCCTGTGTCCCCATCCTGTCCCCATCCCTGTCCCTTTCCCTGTGTCCCCATCCCCATCCCTGTGTCCCCATCCCTGTGTCCCCATCCCTGTCCCTGTGTCCCCTGTCCCTGTCCCCATCCCTGTGTCCCTGTCCCCACCCTGTCCCTGTCCCTGTGTCTCCTGTCCCTGTCCCCACCCTGTCCCTGTCCCTGTGTCCCCATCCCTGTGTCCCCATCCCTGTGTCCCCATCCTGTCCCTGTCCCTGTGTCCCTGTCCCCACGCTGTCCCTGTCCCTGTCCCTGTCCCTGTCCCTGTCCCCATCCTGTCCCTGTCCCCACGCTGTCCCTGTCCCTGTCCCTGTGTCTCCTGTCCCTGTCCCCACGCTGTCCCTGTCCCCAGCTGCTGCCGCCTGCGGAGGCGCTGTCCGGGCTGGTGCCGGGAGCACGGAGCCGGCCAGGAGAAACCGGGGGGGCTCCTCAAGGGGGGCACGTCCTGCTGCCCCTGCGAGACAGGTGAGGACACCTGGGGGACACCTGGGGACACCTGGGGGACACCTGGGACACCTGGGGACACCTGGGGGCACCTGGGGACACCTGGGACACCTGGGACACCTGGGGACAGCTGGGGGACATCTGGGGACACCTGGGACACCTGGGACACCTGGGGACACCTGGGGGACACCTGGGGACACCTGGGGACACCTGGGGGACACCTGGGGACACCTGGGAACACATAGGGACACCTGGGGACACCTGGGGACACCTGGGGGACACCTGGGACACCTGGGGGACACCTGGGGGACACCTGGGGACACCTGGGACAGGTGAGGGACACCTGGGGACACCTGGGACAGGTGAGGACACCTGGGACACCTGGGGACACATAGGGACCCCTGGGGACACCTGGGACAGGTGAGGGACACCTGGGGACACCTGGGGGACCCCTGGGGACACCTGGGACAGGTGAGGGACACCTGGGGACACCTGGGACAGGTCAGGGATACATGGGGACACCTGGGGACACCTGGGGACACCTGGGACACCTGGGACAGGTGAGGGACACCTGGGGACACCTGGGACAGGTGAGGACACCTGGGGACACCTGGGACACCTGGGGACACATAGGGACCCCTGGGGACACCTGGGACAGGTGAGGGACACCTGGGGACACCTGGGACAGGTCAGGGATACATGGGGACACCTGGGACAGGTCAGGGGACAGCTGGGACAGGTGAGGGGACACAAGGGACAGGTCAGGGACACCTGGGGAGGGGGGCCCATCCTGCTGCCACAGCGAGACAGGTGAGGGACACCTGGGGACACCTGGGACAGGTCAGGGACAGCTGGGGACACCTGGGACAGGTGAGGGGACCCAGGGGACAGGTGAGGGGACCCAGGGGACAGGTGAGGGACAGGTGGGACAGGTGAGGGACACCTGGGGACACCTGGGACAGGTGAGGGGACCCAGGGGACAGGTGAGGGGACACCTGGAGACACCTGGGACAGGTGAGGGACCCAGGGGACACTGGGGACAGGTGAGGGGACACTGGGGACAGGTGAGGGTACCCAGGGGACACTGGGGACAGGTGAGGGGACACTGGGGACAGGTGAGGGACACCTGGGGACAGGTGAGGGACCCAGAGGACACTGGGGGCTGTCCCTGCTGCTGTCCCCTGCCAGCTGAGGCGCAGGTGACAGCATCCTGCCATTCCTGTCCCCACAGGTGTGTGACAGAGCCGGGAGCACCTGGGGACCCCCCGGGATCCTTTTTGGGGCGTTTTCCCCTTTTCCCGTCGTTTTCCTGGGCAGGAGCCCGGCCCCGGGGGTTTCCCTTGGCTCTGGGGTTGTTCTCCCGGCATTTCCACCCTCCCAAATATTTGGGTTTTCAACCAAAAACCCCGGCCAGGATGGGGCTTTATTTTTCTACATTGAAAAAAAAAAAACAAACAGCTCCTTTTTGGGGACAAATCCCAGCTTTTTATTAATAATAAATGAACTTAAATCCCAGGAAACCTCCTCGGGCTGGAGCTCCAACCTCTGGCACGGCCTTAATTTCCCCTTTAGTCCTCCTCATAACCAACCCAGAGCTTTTCCCTCTGTTTTGGGGTTGTTCTTGGGGTTTTTTGTTTAATTTTTAAAGTCATGGTTACTCTCATGTCTTCTGTATATGTTGCACTGAAAGTTAATATTTAATGTTTTAATTTATTTCCAGTGGTTTAAATTAATTTTGATTCCTATAAAGATGTTCTTGTCATCGCCTGGTCTTGGGTTTTGTTTTGGGGTTTGGTTTTTTCCCCATCCTAATAATTTGGGTTGGAGTTGTTTGATGTAAAAGGTGATTTTTTTTTATCCCAGAAAATTCGTGGTTTGGGGTTTTTTTGGGGGGGATATTTGGGAAGGAGATGCTGGATCCCACAGGGGGAATATTCCCAGGGATGGCTGAGCCCAAATTTCCCATATTTTCATCCCAGATTTTGAAGCCTTTATCCCCCAAAAATGAACTCAGCCCTGTTTTCCCACAATTTTATCCCAAATTTTAAAGCCCAATGTTCCAAAAATGAACTCAGCCCCATTTTCCCATCATTTCATCCCAAATTTTGACCAAAAATGAATTCAGCCCCATTTTCCCATGATTTCATCCCAAATTTTAAAGCCAAATGCCCCAAAAATGAACTCAGCCCCATTTTCCCATGATTTCATCCCAAATTTTGACCAAAAATGAACTCAGCCCCATTTTCCCACGATTTCATCCCAAATTTTGAAGCCTTTATCCCCCAAAAATGAACTCAGCCCCATTTTCCCACAATTTTATCCCAAATTTTAAAGCCCAATGTTCCAAAAATGAACTCAGCCCCATTTTCCCATCATTTCATCCCAAATTTTGAAGCCAAATGTCCCAAAAATGAACTCAGCCCCATTTTGGGGTGGTCCTGGAGGTTTTGGGGCAATTCCCGGCAGTTTTGGGGTGGTTCTGGAGGTTTTGGGGTGATTCCTGCCAGTTTTGGGGTGGTCCTGGAGGTTTTGGGGCAATTCCTGGCAGTTTTGGGGTGGTTCTGGAGGTTTTGGGGTGATTCCTGCCAGTTTTGGGGTGGTCCTGGAGGTTTTGGGGCAATTCCCGGCAGTTTTGGGGTGGTCCTGGAGGTTTTGGGGTGATTCCTGCCAGTTTTGGGGTGGTTCTGGAGGTTTTGGGGCAATTCCTGCCAGTTTTGGGGTGGTCCTGGAGGTTTTGGGGTAATTCCCGACAGGTTTGGGGTGGTCCTGGAGGTTTTGGGGTGATTCCTGGCAGTTTTGGGGTGGTTCTGGGGTGGATTTGGGGCAATTCCTGGCAGTTTTGGGGTTGTCCTGGAGGTTTTGGGGTGATTCCTGCCAGTTTTGGGGTGGTCCTGGAGGTTTTGGGGCAATTCCTGACAGTTTTTGGTGTTCCTGGAGGTTTTGGGGTGATTCCCGGCAGATTTGGGGTGGTTCTGGGGTGGATTTGGGGCAGTTCCCGGCAGTTTAGGGCCGGTTTGGGGCGATCCCCGGCAGGTTTGGGGCAATTCTCAGCAGTTTTGGGGCGATTCTCAGCACTTTTGGGGCAATTCTCAGCACTTTTGGGGCAATTCTCAGCACTTTTGGGGCGATTCTCAGCACTTTTGGGGCGATTCTCAGCAGTTTTGGGGCAATTCTCAGCACTTTTGGGGCGATTCTCAGCAGTTTTGGGGCAATTCTCAGCACTTTTGGGGCGATTCTCAGCAGTTTTGGGGCAATTCTCAGCACTTTTGGGGCAATTCGCAGCAGTTTTGGGGCGATTCTCAGCAGTTTTGGGGCGATTCTCAGCACTTTTGGGGCAATTCTCAGCAGTTTTGGGGCGATTCTCAGCAGTTTTGGGGCAATTCTCAGCAGTTTTGGGGCAATTCTCAGCAGTTTTGGGGCGATTCTCAGCAGGTTTGGGGCAATTCTCAGCACTTTTGGGGCGGTTCGGGGCGCTTTGGGGTTTGGGGTGGGGTTTGGGGGGGTTCCCGACGGTTTTGGGACGATTTCCCGCAGGTTTGGGGCGATTCCCCCGGGCTTGGGGGCGGCATTTGGGGCGGTTTTAGGGCGGTTTTGGGGCGGGTTCTGGGCGGGTTTTGGGGCGGGTTTTAGGGCAGTTTTAGGGCGGTTTTGGGGCAGTTTTAGGGCGGGTTTTGGGGCGGTTCCAGGAGGTTCTGGGCGGGATTTGGGGCGGGATTTGAGGCAGCTTTAGGGCGGTTTTAGGGGCAGTTTTAGGGCGGTTCCGGGCGGTTCGGGGGCGGGTTTTAGGGCGGGTTTTAGGGCGGGGTTTGGGGCGGGGTTTGGGGCGGGTTTTAGGGCGGTTCGGGGGCGGTTCTGGGCGGGTTTTGGGGCGGTTCCGGGCGGCTTTTAGGGTGGGTTTTGGGGCGGGTTTTAGGGCAGTTTTAGGGCGGGTTTTGAGACGATTCTGGGCGGGTTTTGGGGCGGTTCGGGGGCGGTTCTGGGCGGGTTTGAGGGCAGTTTTAGGGCGGGTTCTGGAGCGGTTCCGGGCCGGTTTTAGGGCGGGTTTTAGGGCGGGTTTTAGGGCGGGTTTTAGGGCGGGTTTTAGGGCGGGTTTTAGGGCAGTTTTAGGGCGGTTCTGGGGCGGTTCGGGGGCGGTTCTGGGTCGGTTTCAGGGCGGGTTTTAGGGCGGGTTTTAGGGCGGTTCTGGGGCGGTTCGGGGGCGGTTCCGGGCGGGTTTTGGGGCAGTTTTAGGGCGGGTTTTGAGACGATTCTGGGCGGGTTTTGGGGCAGTTCCGGGGCGGTTCCGGGCGGGTTTTGGGGCGGGTTTTAGGGCAGTTTTAGGGCGGGTTTTGAGACGATTCTGGGCGGGTTTTGGGGCGGTTCGGGGGCGGTTCTGGGCGGGTTTTGGGGCAGTTTTAGGGCGGGTTCTGGGGCGGTTCCGGGCCGGTTTTAGGGCGGGTTTTAGGGCGGGTTTGGGGCCAGTTTTAGGGCGGGTTTTGGGGCGGGTTTTAGGGCAGTTTTAGGGCGGTTCTGGGGCGGTTCGGGGGCGGTTCCGGGCGGGTTTTAAGGCGGGTTTTAAGGCAGTTTTAGGGCGGTTCTGGGGCGGTTCCGAGCGGGTTTCGGGGCAGTTTTAAGGCAGTTTTAGGGCGGTTCGGGGGCGGTTCCGAGCGGGTTTTAAGGCGGGTTTTAGGGCGGGTTTTAAGGCGGGTTTTAAGGCGGGTTTTAGGGCAGTTTTAGGGCGGGTTTTAGGGCGGGTCGGGGGCGGGTTTTAGGGCGGGTTTTAAGGCGGGTTTTAAGGCGGGTTTTAGGGCGGTTTTAGGGCGGGTTTTAGGGCGGTTCCGGGCGGGTTTTAAGGCGGGTTTTAAGGCGGGTTTTAAGGCGGGTTTTAGGGCGGTTTTAGGGCGGGTTTTAGGGCGGGTTTTAGGGCGGGTTTTAGGGCGGGTTTTAAGGCGGGTTTCGGGGCAGTTTTAGGGCGGGTTTTAGGGCGGTTCGGGGGCGGTTCGGGGGCGGTTCCGAGCGCAGCGGGCCGATGGCGGAGGCGGCGCAGGGCCGGGTCCAGGCCGCGGTGGAGAGCGCGGTGCAGGGGCTGGAACGGGAGCAGATCCGCGCCATGCAGGTACCGGGATACCGGGGGGACACCGGGGACACCGGGGACACCGGGGACACCGGGGAGGGGTCTGGGGCCGTCCCGGGGCTGATGCTGCCCCCCCCACACACACACGTGGGTGCCTCGGGCAGCGCTGGGACCAGCCCTGAGACCCCCCCCAAATTCACTGAGACCCCCCCCGAATTCATTGTGAACTCCCAAATTCATTGTGACCCCTCCCAATTCACTGAGACCCCCCCCGAATTCATTGTGAACTCCCAAATTCATTGTGACCCCCCCCATACACACCCCCAATTCACTGAGACCCCCGAATTCATTGTGATCCCCCCGAATTCATTGTGAACTCCCAAATTCATTGTGATCCCCCCATACACACCCTGAGACCCCCCCCAAATTCACTGAGACCCCCGAATTCATTGTGGTCCCTCCCAATTCACTGTGAACTCCCAAATTCACTGAGACCCCCCCCAAATTCATTGTGATCCCCCACACACCCCCTGAGACCCCCTCAAATTCACTGAGACCCCCCCGAATTCATTGTGAACTCCTAAATTCATTGTGACCCCCCCATACACACCCCCAATTCACTGAGACCCCCGAATTCATTGTGTTCCCCCCGAATTCATTGTGAACTCCTAAATTCATTGTGATCCCCCCATACGCACCCTGAGACCCCCCCCAAATTCACTGAGAACCCCCCCGAATTCATTGTGATCCCTCCCAATTCATTGACACCCCACCAAATTCACTGAGACCCCCCCCGAATTCACTGACCCCCCCCGAATTCATTGTGGTCCCTCCCAATTCACTGTGAACTCCCAAATTCACTGAGACCCCCCCCAAATTCATTGTGATCCCCCACACACCCCCTGAGACCCCCCCAAATTCACTGAGACGCCCCCGAATTCATTGTGACCCCCCCCATACACACCCCCAAATTCACTGAGACCCTCCCAAATTCACTGAGACCCCCCGAATTCATTGTGATCCCTCCCAGTTCATTGAGACCCCCCCAAATTCACTGAGACCCCCCCCGAATTCACTGAGAACCCCCCGAATTCATTGTGAACTCCCAAATTCATTGTGATCCCTCCATACACATCCTGAGACACCCCTGAATTCACTGTGACCCCCCCCAAATTCACTGAGACCCCCCCGAATTCATTGTGATCCCCACACACACACCTTGAGACCCCCCCAGTTCATCTCCTGAGCCCCCCAGTTCATCCCCTGTGCCCCCCCAGTTCATCCCCTGAGCCCCCCAGTTCATCCCCTGCACCCCCACACATTCCCTGTGCCCCCCAACAAGCACCCCCCGTGCCCCCCATGCTTGGGGCGCACCCAGCTCCTTTTGGGGTGCTCCCACAGAGGGGTGGGACCCCCAGGCTGACCCCCACTGACCCCTCATCTCCCATGGGCCCCCCACCCCCGGCCTGCTGTGTCCCTGGGAGTGACCCCAGCGTGTCCCCAGGGTGTCCCCGCTGTCCCCCAGGGTGTCCCCAGCATGTCCCCAGGGTGTCCCCAGCATGTCCCCAGGGTGTCCCCAGCATGTCCCCAGGGTGTCCCTACTGTCCCCAGGGTGTCCCCAGGGTGTCCCCAGGGTGTCCCCTCTGACCCCCAGGGTGCCACTGTGACCCAGGTGTCCCCAGAGTGCCCTGTGTCCCCAGGGTACCCCGTGTCCCCGCTCTCCCCAGGGTACCCCACTGTCCTCACTGTCCCCACAGTCCCCAGGGCACTCCATGACCTCACTGTCCCCAGGGTACCCCACATGACCCTGTGACCCCGCTGTCCCCAGGGCACCCCATGTCCCCGTGTCCCCATGTCCCCGTGTCCCCACTGTCCCCATGTCCCCATGTCCCCATGTCCCCACTGATCCCACGTCCCCATGTCCCCGTGTCCCCATGTCCCCATGTCCCCGTGTCCCCATGTCCCCATGACCCCATGTCCCTGTGTCCCCATGACCCCGTGTCCCCATGTCCCCATGTCCCCGTGTCCCCATGTCCCCATGTCCCCGTGTCCCCATGTCCCCATGACCCCATGTCCCTGTGTCCCCATGTCCCCATGTCCCCATGACCCCCTGTCCCCATGTCCCCATGACCCCATGACCCACTGTCCCCATGTCCCCGTGTCCCCAGGGCGCCCCATGACCCGCTGTCCCCACTGTCCCCGTGTCCCCAGGGCGCCCCATGACCCGCTGTCTCCACTGTCCCCAGTGTCCCCGTGTCCCCAGGGCGCCATGTCCCCATGACCCCGTGTCCCCGTGTCCCCATGACCCGCTGTCCCCACTGTCCCCGTGTACCCATGACCCGCTGTCCCCACTGTCCCCGTGTCCCCATGACCCGCTGTCCCCATGTCCCCGTGTCCCCAGGGCGCCCCATGACCCGCTGTCCCCACTGTCCCCACTGTCCCCATGTCCCCAGGGCGCCATGTTCCGCTGCAGCGCGCGGTGCTGCGAGGATGCAGCGGCCTCGATGCAGGAGGTGCAGCGCTGCATCGAGCGCTGCCACGCGCCCCTGGCCCGCGCCCAGGCCATCGTCACCGCCGAGCTCGAGCACTTCCAGGTGAGCCCAGGACCCCCGGGGACCCCCGGGACCCCAAAAACCCCTGCACCCCCTGCTGCACCTCCTGAGTCCCCTAAATACAGCCTGAGTCCCTAAATACACCTTGTGCCCCCTAAATACACCCTGTACCCCCTAAATACAGCCTGTACCCCCTAAATACAGCCTGTGTCCCCTAAATGCACCTTGTGTCCCCCAATCCATCCCCTGTGTCCCCTAAATGCACCCTGTGTCCCCTAAATGCACCCTGTGTCCCTAAATACACCCTGTGTCCCCTAAATACACCCTGTGTCCCCTAAATACAGCCTGTGTCCCCTAAATACACCCTGAGTCCCTTAAATACACCCTGTGTCCCCTAAATACAGCCTGAGTCCCTAAATACACCCTGAGTCCACTAAATACACCCTGTACCCCCTAAATACATCCTGTGCCCCCCAATCCATCCCCTGTGTCCCTTAAATACAGCCTGTGCCCCCTAAATACATCCTGTGCCCCCCAGTCCATCCCCTGTGCCCCCTAAATGCACCCTGAGTCCCTAAATACACCCTGTGCCCCCTAAATACACCTTGTGCCCCTAAATACACCCCCACCCCCACCACCTTAATCCCCACTGACCCCCCAGCCCCACTGACCCCCCCTGACCCCCCAGTCCATTCCTGACCCTCCCTGACCCCCCCAGCCCCACTGACCCCCCTGACCCCCCAGTCCATTCCTGACCCCCCAGTTCGTCCCTGACCCCCCAGCCCCACTGACCCCCCAGTCCCCCTGACCCCCCAGTCCATCCCCGACCCCCCAGTCCCAGTGACCCCCCCAGTCCATCCCCAACCCCCCAGTCCATCCCTGACCCCCCAGCCCCACTGACCCCCCAGCCCCCCCTGACCCCCCAGTCCCCCTGACCCCCCAGTCCCCCTGACCCCCCAGTCCCAATGACCCCCCAGTCCATCCCTGACCCCCCAGTCCCACTGACCCCCCAGTCCATCCCAAACCCCCCAGTCCATCCCTGACCCCCCAGTCCCCCTGACCCCCCAGTCCATCCCCAACCCCCCAGTCCCCCTGACCCCCCAGTCCCAGTGACCCCCCCAGTCCCCCTGACCCCCCAGTCCCAGTGACCCCCCCAGTCCGTCCCCGACCCCCCAGTCCATCCCTGACCCCCCAGCCCCCCCTGACCCCCTCTGACCCCCCCGATGGTGTCCCCAGGACCGTTTGAGCCGCTGCTCGCTGCAGTGCTCGGACCAGGCCAAGGACGCTCTGGACTCGGGGGGCTCGGAGCCGCGCGTGCGGGGCCAGCTGGACGCCTGCCTGGCCACCTGCGGGGACCAGCACCTGCGCCTCGTGCCCGCCATGGCCAAGAAGATGCGGGAGGGGCTGGCCAGCATCCAGCAGTGACAGCGGGGACCCCCCCGGGGACACCCCCGGGGACCCCCACACCCCCTCCCCGTGCCCTCATTAAAGACCAGGTGGCTCCAGCCAGAGAGCGCCGGTGCTGCGGGGGAACGGGGGGAACTGGGGAGGAACCGGGGGGCACTGGGGGCGATGGGGGGCACTGGGGGACTCGGGGGGGGAACCGGGGGGTCTGGGGGAAAACCGGGGGGTATGGGGGTGATGGGGGGCACTGGGGGGGCTCTGAGGGGTGATGGGGGGGAACCGGGGGGTCTGGGGGTGATGGGGGGGAACCGGGGGGTCTGGGGGTGATGGAGGGCACTGGCGGGGCTCTGGGGGTGATGGGGGGCACTGGGGGGGAACCGGGGGTTCTGGGAGTGATGGGGGGCACTGGTGGGGCTCTGAGGGGTCATGGGGGGGAACCGGGGGGTCTGGGGGTGATGGGGGATGATGAGGGGGAACCGGGGGTGATGAGGGGGAACTGGGGGTGATGGGGGGCACTGGGTGGTGACAGGGAGCTCTGGGGGTGATGGGGTGAGCAATGAGGGGACACTGCAGGTAACGGGGGGCACTGGGGGCTGATGGAGGGTGGTGGGGGGTCTGGGGGTGATGGGGGTGCTGCAGGTAACGGGGGGCACTGGGGGCGATGGTTGGGCACAGTCAAACACGCAGAGGTGTGCACACCTTGACACACAGACACACGCACACACAGGTGTGCACACCTGGACACACACACTCAGGTGCACACACACACTCACACAGGTGTGCACATGTGGACACACACACACACATACACACAGGTGTTCATACCTGGACACACACACACCTGTGCACGTGTGGACACGGACACACACACACACACAGGTGTGCACACCTGGACACACACACCCACACACACACCCACACACACAACACGTGCATACGCCTCGCCCGCTGGCGGCCATTCCCGCTGTATTATTTCCCGCCGTATTTCCCGCTGTATTTATTTCCCGCCCTATTTATTTATTTATTTCCCGCGCTATTTATTAATTTCCCGCTGTATTTATTTCCCGCGCTATTAATTTATTTCCCGCCGTATTTCCCGCTGTATCCGCGCACCGCTCCCTGCGTTCCCCCCGCGCTCCCCGTCACCTCCCCGCGCATGCGCCGCTGCTCGGGTGAGTGCGGTAGCGCTCCGCGGGCTGCCATTGGCTGCCGGGGCGGCGCGCGGGGAGGAGCGCACGGCTGCCATTGGCTGGCGCGGGCAGACGCACGGCGCGCTGACGTCAAAGTGCGGCGCGCGGCAGAGACGGGCCGGGGGCTGCGGGCGCCATGAGTAAAGCGCACCCACCCGAGCTGAAAAAGTGGGTCTGGGGGAGCCGGGGCTGGGCCGGGGGACGAGGGGAGCCCCGGAGGGTGTGAGGGAAGGCGGGGACCGGAACGGCGCGGTCCGCCGCGTGTCGGTGTCCCGGCGTGCACCGTGGGGCCGTCATGGCGGCGTGGGAGGCGCGGTTCGGCCCGGTGTCATGAGGGGATAATGGGGAGGGGTCTCCTGCCCGTCCCCACCCGCCGGTGCTGACCCGGGGCCTTCTCGTTACAGGTTCATGGACAAGAAGCTGTCGTGTGAGTTGTGGAACTGATCTGGCCCCGATTCCCCTCGCGGTGCCCGGGGACCCCCGCCCGCCCCGATCCCCTCACGACCCCGCTATGGGGGACCTGCCCCGCGCCCCCCAACAATGCCGGGTGTGGGGACCCTCCACAGCCCCGATCCCCTCACGACCCCGCTGTGGGGGACCTGCCCCGCGTCCCTCAACAATGCCGGGTGTGGGGACCCCCCACAGCCCCGATCCCCCTCGTGTCCCCCGCTATTCGGGACCTGCCCCGCGCCCCCCAACAATGCCGGGTGTGGGGACCCCCCACAGCCCCGATCCCCTCACGACCCCGCTATTCGGGACCTGCCCCGCGACCCCCAACCATCCCCGGTTTGGGGACCCTCCACAGCCCGGTTCCCCCTCGTGTCCCCCGTTATGGGGGACTCCTAAGCCCCCCAACAATGCCCGGTTTGGGGACCCTCCACAGCCCCGATCCCCTCACGACCCCGCTATTTGGGACCTGCCCCGCGCCCCCCAACCATCCCCGGTTTGGGGACCCTCCACAGCCCGGTTCCCCCTTGTGTCCCCTGCTATTGGGGACCTGCCCTGTGTCCATCAACAATACCGGGTTTGGGGACCCTCCACAGCCCGGTTCCCCCTCGTGTCCCCCACTATCGGGGAGTCCTAAGCCCCCCCGGCCGGTTTGGGGGGTCCCAGCTGCTGGGGCTGGTGCTCGGAGCAGCAGCAGGCCCTGACTGATTTCAGGCCTCACATCTCATTAATTAAAATTCTAATTCATTCATTTAAACCACAATTCATTAATTTAACTATAACACAAATTGAAAACTCGCTCTTTTCCCCTTTTCCTCACCCCATTAATGGCTTGTGCTTAATCCTTCCCATTCCCCCCCTCCCGCGGGTCCCGCTCGTCCCGAGCCGCAGATTTGGGGACAGACGCTCCCGTTTTGGGATTGTCGGTCCCTCACGCGCCCGGTTCCCGCAGTGAAGCTGAACGGCGGCCGCCACGTGCAGGGCATCCTGCGGGGCTTCGACCCCTTCATGAACCTGGTCATCGACGAGTGCGTGGAGATGGCGCCGGGCGGGCAGCAGAACAACATCGGCATGGTGGTGAGAGCTGCTGGGAGCACTGGGAACACTCCGGGAACACACTGGGAGCACTGGGAACATGCTGGGAGCACCACTGGGAACATGCTGGGAGCACCACTGGGAACACGCTGGGAGCACTGGGAACATGCTGGGAGCACCACTGGGAACACTCTGGGAGCACTGGGAACATGCTGGGAGCACTGGGAACACTCTGGGAACATGCTGGGAGCACTGGCAACACGCTGGGAGCACCACTGGGAGCACTCTGGGAGCACTGGGAACATGCTGGGAGCACTGGGAACACTCTGGGAACACGCTGGGAGCACTGGGAACACGCTGGGAGCACCACTGGGAGCACTCTGGGAGCACTGGGAACACGCTGGGAGCACTGGGAACACGCTGGGAGCACTGGGAACACGCTGGGAGCACTGGGAATACCACTGGGAGCACTGGGAACATGCTGGGAGCACTGGGAGCGCCACTGGGAACACGCTGGGAGCGCCACTGGGAACACGCTGGGAGCACTGGGAACACGCTGGGAGCACTGGGAACACGCTGGGAGCACTGGAAACACGCTGGGAGCACTGGGAATACCACTGGGAGCACTGGGAACACTCTGGGAGCACTGGGAACACCACTGGGAACACCACTGGGAACATGCTGGGAGCACTGGGAGCGCCACTGGGAACACTCTGGGAGCACTGGGAACACGCTGGGAGCACTGGGAACACGCTGGGAGCACTGAGAACATGCTGGGAACACGCTGGGAGCACTGGGACCACTGGGAGCACTGGGAACACCACTGGGAGCACTGGGAACACCACTGGGAGCACTGGGAACACCACTGGGAGCACTGGGAACACCACTGGGAGCACTGGGAACACGCTGGGAGCACTGGGAACACCACTGGGAGCACTCTGGGAGCACTGGGAACACGCTGGGAGCACTGGGAACACTCTGGGAGCACTGGGAGCGCCACTGGGAGCACTGGGAACAAGATGGGAACACCACTGGGAGCACTCTGGGAGTGCCACTGGGAACACACTGGGAGCACTGGGAACACCACTGGGAACACTCTGGGAGCACTGGGAACATGCTGGGAACACACTGGGGAGTGCCACTGGGAGCACTTGTGGGAGCCACAAGTGCAGAATGAGCGGGAAGTTTGGTGAGGGACAGGTTTGGGATGTGTCAGGTGGGAATTCAGCAGAGCTTTGGGTGCTTCTGCTTCTGAGAAAGGTGAAGTCATGGCTGGGAACTCCTGGATGGATGGATGATGGATGGATGGATGATGGATGGATGGATGGATGATGGATGATGGATGGATGATGGATGATGGATGGATGATGGATGATGGATGGATGGATGGATGATGGATGATGGATGGATGGATGGATGGATGGATGGATGGATGGATGGATGGATGATGGATGGATGATGGATGATGGATGGATGATGGATGGATGGATGATGGATGGATGGATGATGGATGATGGATGGATGGATGATGGATGATGGATGGATGGATGATGGATGGATGGATGATGGATGGATGATGGATGATGATGGATGGATGATGGATGGATGATGGATGGATGGATGGATGATGGATGGATGATGGATGGATGATGGATGGATGGATGATGGATGATGGATGATGGATGATGGATGGATGATGGATGATGGATGATGGATGGATGGATGATGGATGGATGGATGATGGATGGATGGATGATGGATGGATGGATGATGGATGGATGATGGATGATGGATGGATGATGGATGGATGGATGATGGATGATGGATGGATGGATGATGGATGGATGGATGGATGATGGATGATTGATGGATGGATGATTGATGGATGGATGATGGATGGATGGATGATGGATGGATGATGGATGGATGGATGATGGATGGATGATGGATGATGGATGGATGATGGATGGATGATGGATGATGGATGGATGATGGATGGATGGATGATGGATGATGATTGATGGATGGATGGATGATGGATGGATGATGGATGGATGGATGGATGGATGGATGATGGATGGATGATGGATGGATGATGGATGATGGATGGATGGATGATGGATGGATGGATGATGGATGATGGATGGATGATGGATGGATGATGGATGAAGGATGGATGGATGGATGATGGATGGATGGATGATGGATGATGGATGGATGATGGATGGATGGATGATGGATGATGGATGGATGATGGATGGATGATGGATGAAGGATGGATGGATGGATGATGGATGGATGGATAATGGATGATTGATGGATGATGAGGTAGCACTCAGAGATCTGGGCTGGGGACAGGGTTGCACTCGATGATCCCAGAGGTCTTTTCCACCCTCAGGGATTCTGTGATCCTTGGGGATTTAGGGTTAAAATCAGTCAGTTTTCATCCTTTTTGGGGAATTCCAGCCAAATTTTCAACAATTTTTGGGGAATTAAAACTGCAGGAAAGGAATCCTTAGATCAGAGGTAACAGCTCTCACCTTCCCCTTTCCAGGTGATCCGAGGGAACAGCATCATCATGCTGGAAGCTTTGGAACGAGTATAAACCCCTGGAAAACCCCAAATCCCGACCCACCAGCTCCATTCCCTCATCCAAGACGCCGCTCACAAGTGTACAATTATTTTGGGTTTTGTTATTAAATCAATTTTGTAATGGTTGACCTAATTCGAGCCTTTCTTACATCAGTTTTTGGCAACTGGCTGTTAATTCCACTCCCAATCCCGGGAAAACTCATGGAAAACTTTGATTTATTGAAGTGGGTGTTAAATTTGTGCTATTTTTGGTGGTTTTCTCCTTAACACTCAAGGTTGTAAAATTTTTTATTAATTCTTTATTAAGAATTTTTATTTTTATTTATTTTTATTAATTTTTTATTAATTCTTTCATACCTCAGCACAGCGCTGGGAATTGGTGGTTTTTCCTCTTTCCCACCCATTTTGGCAGCTTCCAGTATCCCATTCCCCCCCCAGTTTCCACCCTAAGGAATAAATCCTTGGCAGACCCCTCGGAAAAGTTGGGGCAGAGGGATGGACAGCCAGGGAGTCGATATTCCCAGCTGGAGGGCACTTCTGGGGTCAGTATTGCACTTTTAATGAATTCCCTACTCTCAGACAGGAATAAATCAAGGAGTTCGAGGAAAATTCAGGAATTTTCCAACCTTAAGGATCCCATGATCTTACAAAACACCTCCTTGGAGGGGAAAAGTATGGAGTTCATTAGAGTTAATTACAGCATCTTGAAGGTCTTGATGTTCTTGAAGATCTTCCAACCTTAAGGATCCCATGATCCTACAAAACACCTCCTGGGAGGGGAAAAGCCTGGAGTTCCTTAGTGTTAATTACTTGGCTGTTAATTAGCTATCTTGAAGATCTTGATGATCCTGAAGATCTTGATCATCTTGAAGGTCTTGATGATCCTGAACGTCTTGATGATCCTGAAGATCTTGATCATCTTGAAGGTCTTGATGATCCTGAACGTCTTGATGATCCTGAAGATCTTGATCATCTTGAAGGTCTTGATCATCTTGAAGATCTTGATGATCCTGAAGATCTTGATCATCTTGAAGATCTTGATGATCCTCAAGATCTTGATCATCTTGAAGGTCTTGATCATCTTGAAAGTCTTCCAACTTCAAGGATCCCATGATCCTATGAAACACCTCCTCAGAGGACGAAGCAGGGAGCTCATTAGCGTTAATTAAGCCCCGAGGGGAGGTCTCAGAGCTCCGTTTTGAGCTTCTCGTGCAGGTCCTCCTGGTCGATGCTGTGGCTGTTGCCGTGCCAGCGGTGGAAGGCGAGCAGGGCGGCGTTGCGGGCGGCGATGGCGCTCATCTCCATGGCGCTGGCGGCGCGCTCCAGCCCGTTCAGGTAGTACAGCTGCTCGTGCAGGACGATGGGAGGAAACTTCTCGGGAGGGCTGTACCGGGGATACGCCAACCAGCGCTTCACCTTCACCGTGTCGTACGAGGAGAAGAGCAAACCCAGCTGCTCCTTGGTCAGCTCCTCCTTGGAAAACACCTTCCAGACGGCCGACCGCAGCGGCGGCTCCCCGCCCGCGTCCCCCACCGGGGACACCATGCCCACGCTGTTGATGAACAGTTTGGGGTTGTCCGTGGTGAAAACGGCCCCCAGGTGAAAAGCCTGGGGGTCGTGGTAGCCGAAGAAGGAGGTGTTCAAGCGGCCGTGCACCAAGGTGGCGATGGTCTGGTGGTAGGGAATCAGGAATTGCGGGATGGGAGGGTCGAAGTTGAGGAAGGTGATGTTGGCCATCTTGCGGCCGAGCGGCGCCGCGATGACCACGATGTCGTAGGTGTCCCCTGTGAGCCCCGAGGACGTGTTGTAGGTGACGTGGTAGACCGTGGCCGGGTCCCCTGCGGAGGGAGAGCAGCTCGGTTATCCTGATCCATGCTCAGGGAATCCCAGCTGACCCTGGCATTTCAAAATGCCACCACGTTTGGGTTTATAAACTTCTACAGCTGGGTTTTCAGCCCTCTTTTCATGGAATTGTGGAAAGGTTGGGATAGGAAGGGATCTTAAAGCCCATCCAGTTCCATGGCAGGGACACCTTCCTCTATCCCAGCTTGCTCCAAGCCCCATCCAAGTGCCTTGGGCACTTCCAGGGATCCAGGGGCAGCCACAGCTGCTCTGGGAATTCCAGCCCAGCCCCTCCCCACCCTCCCAGGGAGGAATTTCCATCTCAAAATCCCCAAGGGACCGAGGCTGGTCTCCAGTATCACCATCCCCTCCCCACTGAAGGGAATTCCAGCTGCACTCACTGCCAGGCCTGCGGCTGGTTTTTGGCTCTATGGACACGACTGTTCCCGGGATAACCTCGGCCTTGGAGGAGTAGATGAGGCCGGAGCAGACAAGTTTGTTCCCTCCTTTCACAGACCAAAGGCCTGACTGCACCCCAGCCAGGGACACAGCACCTGCAAGGAAACCACCACCATCAGAGCAGGGAAACGTGGGAAAAACAAACTGCAAAATCAGGGGGGATAAACTGGGACACGGAGCAGGAACCCCAACACCCAGGATGGGAGGCTACCTCCAAACACGCACCTACAAAGGCATTGATGGTGACCCCTTGGCCGAAATCTGCCCTTGTGACCGGACAAACCACCTCGTTGATGAATTTCTGGGAGAATCCCGCCTCCTGCATGGCCTCATCGATGGTCTGGTTGAGCAGGCGGGTGAAGTCGTCGCCTCCCAGGGTGTGGAGCAGGCGCTCGTTGCTGCTGAAGGCGTAGTCATGCATCTGGTACCGGTAGATCCTTTAATTGCAGACAAGAAATTGCCTCTGTTAATGAGCTCTGTGGCCCCAGGAGGGATCTCATGGGGTGGCAGGACAAGGGCCTGGAGGGACAGGACAAACGAGAGGTTTAGGTTGGATATTGAGGATTTTTATGAGGGTGGGGAGGTCCTGGCAGAGTCTTCCCAGAGAAGCTGTGGCTGCCCCTAGATCACTGGAAGTGTCCATGGCCAGGCTGGATGGGGCTTGGAGCAACCTGGGATAGTGGAAGCTGTTCTTGCCCATGGGATTTTTAGGTGTTTTTAAGGTCCTTTCCTACATTTTCCCTCTCAGGACCCCAAACCCACCTCATGAACTTGTCCAGGATGCCCTCCACCCACATGGACATGCGCAGGGGGTTGAGGCCGTAGTGCCAGAGCAGCTTGATGAGGTTGATGAAGAACCAGCTGCTCTCCTCAAACACAAATTCCTCCCCGTTGTAAACACCCGCGAGGCCGCCCTGCACTGAGGCGACCGAGAGGCCTTTGGGAAAAGGACAGAAAAAGGTAATTTAGGGAAAGGTAGAGCTATTCCACCTCAGTTTTAACTTCCTGAGATAACCTGGCTTCGTGCTGATAAGGGTGAGTGGCTGAAGATCAGGGTCTCAAGGCACAGAAAGGGGAATTAGCCCTTGATCATGGGCCAGGGAGTGATTGGAGGTGACTTTTGGACCTTTATAATGCCATTAGTGGGTCACCTGTGGGGAAGGATGAGACCATTCCCATTGGGATGTGGGTTTCCTTTGCCTGGAGTGGGGCTGGGGTACTACAGGGGGCATGGGGGAGATGATGGGGGGCTATTTGGGAAGGAAAGTGGCCTGTGGGGGAGGGATACTGGAGAAAGGTGATTACTAGGGAAGTATATGGGGGGAAATTGGGAAAAGAAGGGGGACTATTGGGGAAAGACATGGGGGTTATTGGAAAAAAGTGAGACTACTGGAGACGGATATGAGGGCTACTGGGGATACATAAGGGGCTACCAAGCCTTCTTCTTTCAGGGGATGTCCCCCAGCAACGCGGGACCCAGAGCACCCTAGGGGGATCATTTTGGGACTGAGGAACAACTTTGGGGCTGGGAGACATCAGGATGGGGGGGGTCCATGCTCACCCAGCTCCTTGACAAAATGCTTCATGTGCAGGTTGAGGGGGTGGATCACAGACCCCCCTGCCTCATAGGTGTTCCCCTCCACGTCCAGCGTGTCCAGCCGGCCGCCCACCGCTGCCTTCTCCAGCACGTGCAGCTCCACGCCATGGCCGAACTTCTGCCTCAGGAAATACGCGGCGGCCGAGCCGCCGATCCCACCGCCCACCACGGCTGGGAGAACCCGGCCTGGTCACCTTCACACCCTCACGAGCCCCCACTTCACACCCCCTGCCCCTCACAGATCCCTCATGGGCTCCCTGACCAACAGATCCCCTCAAGGGAATCCCCTCAAAGATCCCTCATGGGCTCCCTGACCAACAGATCCCCTCAAGGGAATCCCCTCAAAGATCCCTCATGGGCTCCCTGACCAACAGATCCCCTCAAGGGAATCCCCTCAAAGATCCCTCATGGCCCCCCCATCCCGATCCCCTCAAGGGAATCCCCTCAAAGATCCCTCATGGCCCCCCCATCCCGATCCCCTCAAGAGACCCCCCCTCATATCCCCAGCCCCTCAAAGGTCCCCTCATGGAGCCCCACTGACCTTGAGGGACCTTGAGGGGTCCCCCAATCGCACCTTCCTCACAGATCCCCTCAAAGGATCCCACTCACAGATCCCTCACGGCCCCCCCCCCACTTCAGATCCCTCAAGGGACTCCCCCCCCCATACTCTCTGACCCACACAGATCCCCTCACGGGTCTCCCATGACAGATCACTTAAAGGATCTCCTCCCCTCACCTTCCTCACGGATCCCCTCAAAGGATCCCGCTCGCGCCCCCCGCCCCTCGCAAATCCCCTCACAGTTTCCCCCCAGATCCCTCAAGGGACTCCCCCCCCATAGCCCCTCCGACAGATCCTCTTAAGAGTCCCCCCCTCAGCTTTCCCCCTCACAGAGTCCCCCTCCCCTGACCCCGCGCCCATCACCCGCCGCACCGATCCTGGAGGGCCCATCGCGGAGGCTCCGGGCGGGCGGGCAGAGCGCGGGGAGCAGCAGCAGCAGCAGCGGCAGGAGCCGGCGGAGGCCCGACATGGCGCCGGGAACGGAGGGCAAAGGCCGGGGGGCGGGCCGGAAGCGCGGCCCGGGCAGGCTGCGGCAGGCGGGAACATGAGGGACACGGAGAAGACTCGATTCCAACCGCGCCGCTGGTGTAGTGGTATCATGCAAGATTCCCATTCTTGCGACCCGGGTTCGATTCCCGGGCGGCGCATAGCTCTTTTACCTCCCTTTGATTTGCTCTACTCTCAATTCCAAAGTCCTTTCTTTTACTTCCCTTACTTTTAATCACTTTCGTTTTACTCCTGTATTTTAATTTTCCCGCCCCTGTTGAAAGCGCCACCCTTCTCCGTGCCCACATTTACCTTTTCACCCTGCTTTTAATCCCTTTCTTTTTAATCCCTTTCTTTTTAATCCCTTTACTTTTAATCCCTTTACTTTTAATTATTTTATTTTTAACCCCTTCGTTTTAAATTCCTTGTTTAAACCCTTTTCTTTTAAACTCCTTTATTTTTAGCTGCCTTATTTTAACTCCTTTATTTTTATTCCCCCACCACCCAAGGCCTGTGCACCTGGTCCCCACACTAACCTTTTCACCCTGCTTTTTAACCCTTCACTTTTGAGCCTTTCATTTTAAAATCCTTCATTTCAAATTCCTTTATTTTATAAATTTTAATTAATTTATTCCAGTTGCTTTATTTTCGTAATTTTTAATTTTAGTCCCGTATTTTATAAACTTTATTTCTCTACCCCTGTATGCTGTTCCCGATGCCCACGTGTCCCTTTTCACCGTGACTTTCAATTCTTTCATTTTTAATCCTGTAATTTTTAAACTTTTTCATTTTAAACGCCTTTTAAAACGCGTTTAGCTCCTCTACTTTTAAGTCCTTTACTTTAATTCCCTTTATTTCCCATTCCTGGTGCCTGCATGTCCCTGACCCACATATCCCTTTCCACCGTGGTTTTAACCCCTTTTAATTATTTTCTTTTTAATTCCTTAATGTTAAATTCCGTTATTTTAACGTATTTTTTTATTCTTATTCTTATTCTTTATTTTTATTCACCCCTTTATTTTTAAGGCTTTTCTTTTAAACCAATTTTCACCACTTTCCTCACCTTCCCCTCACGGGGCCGCGCATGCGCGGAGCGGCCGCGCGTCCCCGCGCCGTTCCCGCGCCGTTCCCGCGCTCTCCCCGCGCACGCGCGTTCCCGCCCCCCCCCGGCCCCTCAGCCCGCCCGCCCGCCGCCATCTTGCGAGGAGCCGCCGCGGGACCGTCCGCCGGCGGGGCCGGCGCCGCTCGGGCTGCCCGGGCTGCCCAGGGCTCACGGGGCCGCCCCGGCGGGCGGGAAGAGCCGGGGCCCGCGGCGGCGGCGCCATGGAGGATGAAATGCCCAAGACCCTGTGAGTGGGGAGGGGGCGAGACCGCCTATTGTTCCCGGCTCCGCGGGGAGGGGCGGCCTGGGGTCGCCTCACGGACGGGCCCTTCAGGGCTCCGCCGCGGACCCTCAGCCGCCCGCAGTGCTGCGGGAGCGACCCCCGCCCGGGGCTGAGGGGTAGCCGGCCCCCTCCGGCAGCGAGGGGAGCCCGGCTCCCGCGGTATTCCTGCCCTTTCCCCGTTCCCAGTGCTGGGCACCGCCGGCCTGCCCTACGCTCCGGGCGTTACCCTGGGCCTCCAGCTCACATCTGGAGGGACAGGGCTGTGTGGAAGCTGTGTGTCCCTTCCCCAGTACATCCCAACTCACATCTGAGAGAAAGGGGGTCTGGAACGTGTGTCCCCCTTCCCAGTCCATCCCAGCTCACATGCGGAGGGAAAAGTGGTCCGGAAGGTGTGTCCCCCCTGCTCCTGGATAGAAAGGGGGTCTGGAAAGTGTGTGCCCCTCTCCCCAGTCCATCCCAGGTCACATCTGGAGGGAAAGGCAGTGTGGAAGGTGTGTCCCCCTCCCTGGTACATCCACACTCACACCTGGAGGGAAAGGGGGTCTGGAAGGTGTGTGTGTTCTCCATCCCAGCCCACGGCAGGGGATAGAACTGGATGATCCAAATCCCTTCCACCCCAGACCATTCCATGGTGAGGATCCTGTCATTCTGCATGATCCGTGTAGGTTTTTTGTGAGCAAACTGGGCTGGATTTTCCCCTGGGGGGTGCGGGGGGCTACATGGCAAACAGCTGGAGCCCCACTGCCCTGGTCAGCAGCTCCATGTGAATGAGCAGGAGGTGAATCCTGAATCCATGAATCCAATGCTTGTCCCAGTGTTCAAAGCACAATCTGAACCTGTTGCTTCCCAAGGAGTGAATTACAAAGCCACCTCAGGGGAGGTTTAGGTTGGATTTTAGCAAAAGGTGCTGGTCCTGTGCACACCTGGGCTGTGCTTTTTCCCAGGCTGGTGTTACCTGGAGTAACTTTCCCTTGTTTGGATGAGGGAAATCAGGCTCCAGTCTTCCCATCCCACCTCTAGACCACCTCTTGTTCTCCAGTGCAGCAGGAAAGACAGAAGGGAGAGAGGGAATCATTCCAAGGTGAGGGAATGTTGTGCCCTTGGATTGCTGCCCCTCCCCAGGGGTTGAGAAACAACTTGGCCAAGTGACCACAGGACAACAAGACCCTGACGTGCCTCACCCCAGCTGTCCCGAGCACTGACCACTCTCTGCTTCCCCAATCCCGGTGTTTTCCCACATTTTGGGAGCTGTTCCTGGCCTCTGCAAACACAGAGCCGCCGGTGTGTTTGTGTGTTTATTTGGGAAGATGTTTTCCCCCCATCCCAAGGGTCCATGTGGGCCCTGGTGGCCTTGGTGTGTGCCAAGGAATCCATGTCCTGGAGCATGTGCAGCTGGTGGCACGGACAGGGAATGACTGAGGCTGGAAAAGACCTGCAGGATCACCTTAAAACACAGCTCAGGACTGGGCAACATCCAGGGAATCACTGAGGCTGGAAGAGATCTGCAGGATCACCTTAAAGCACAGCTCAGGACTGGGCAACATCCAGAGAATCACTGGGGCTGGAAAAGATCTGCAAGATCACCTTAAAACACAGCTCAGGACTGGGCAACATCCAGGGAATCGCTGGGGCTGGAAAAGATCTGCAGGATCACCTTAAAGCACAGCTCAGGACTGAGCAACATCCAGGGTGGGATTTCTCTGCCTCCCTCCCAGGGACTTTGTGGGGTCACACAGGGAATTGTCACCAGATGGGTGTCACCACTCAGGTTTAGAAGGAGCAGTCCAAGGCAGAAAGTGCAGCTCAGGTGATCTTTAGTGGATGTTAAATCCATGCTTACACCGGGGTTTCTGTAGGATTTCTGCTCCAGAAATCCCCCCACTTGTGGATTTTGGGGCTCCCTCAGCTGTGTGGCCCCCAAAGCCCTCTGCACCTTGTTTTTTCCTTCCCAGATGTTCCTGGAAATAACTCCTTGGTTTTGCCTTTTTCACCTCACTCGTGTCCGTGAGAAGCTGTCCAAGACAGAAAGTGCAGCTCAGGTGATCTTTAGTGGATGTTAAATCTGTGCTCACACCAGGGTTTCTGTAGGATTTCTGCTCCAGAACCCCCCCAGTTGTGGATTTTGGGTCTCCCTCAGCTATGTGGCCCCCAAAGCCCTCTGCACCTTGTTTTTTCCTTCTCAGATGTTCCTGGAAATAACTCCTTGTTTTTGCCTTTTCCCCCTGCCCCGTGTCAGTGAGGAGCAGTCCAAGGCAGAAAGTGCAGCTCAGGTGATCTTTGTTGGATGTTAAATCCCTGCTCACACCGGGGTTTCTGTAGGATTTCTGCTCCAGAACCACCCCCCAGTTGTGGATTTTGGGGCTCCCTCAACCCTCTGCACCCTGTCGTTCCTTAACACATTCCAGTTGTTTTTCTGGAACAGATTGCACACACTCCTGGAAATAACTCCTTGTTTTTGCCTTTTCCCCCTCCCTGCCCCGTGTCAGTGTGGTGGGGTGTAGAGCCCTGTGTTCCCTCAGGAGCTGTTTTCCCTCGTGTAAATCCAGGAGAGGCAGCTCCTTCTCCCACAGACAGTTCCCTTCCTTGACAACCACTCTCCAGCAGCAGATGATGGATCTGCAGAGCAGCCTTGGAGGTGGCAGAGTCCTGTTGTTTGTGTTTTCCGTGGATGCACGTGGGATACGTGTCCTAAATTAAAATAATTTGTGGTCTGAAGCACGCACAAGCACTGGCAGCAGTTGGCTTTGGCTTCTCAAGATAAACTTGGATAACGCAGCCCTTCATCTGCAGAGTCATCAACCAACTCGTTAATTGGATTCTCATCCAATTAGCAGGAGAGGGGTGAGAGAGGTGCAGGAAGAGCCAGGGCTGAGCTCTCCTGGTGTTACCTGGTGCTGCCTGGCAGGGTCACCTGCCTGCTGGGTTATCTGTGTGTGAGTGGACAAGGTCCAGCTGCTCTGCATCCTGCCTGTCTGTGGAGCTGCAACAAAATTCCATGGAAAAGCCAGGGAATGGTTTGTGTCGCAGCTCTGGGTGTTCCCCACCTGCCTTGGCACACTCTGAACACACAAATATTCCTGCAGTGGATCCCTCAGGAACGCAGAGATCCGTGAGGCTGTTGGGAATCCCTTCCCTAAAACCTGCTAAACCCAGTGCTGAGGTCAGGAATATTTCAGGAGACGCCTGTTCATTGGGATGAAATCCCATCAGAGCAGAGGTCAGGGGTGGACACTGTTTGGGAACCTTTCAGTCACAAATTAATTAATCTAGATCCATAAGGTCACATGAGGCTCATCACTCTGGTGCTTCCATTGATTTGTTGTCCAAATAATTAAAATATTAAGAAAAGAGAGTTAAAGAGAGGCCTTGCTAGTTCTGCTCCGGTTAACGAGGTGCTGATGGGTCAGATGTTGGACTCGATGATCTTGGAGGTCTTTTCCAACCTCTCTCATCCCACTCTCAGTTGGACTTGCTGCGGGGAGAATGTCCTGGTGTTAATGACCTTCATGGAGTGCTCTAATCCCTCATTTTTTTAAGGTTTTAAGGAAATTTATCAGAAGGGTTTTTAAAACCCAATCCTGCCTTAAACAGTTGTCCAAGTAATTAACCCAGAGCTGGTGTACGAGCCATTCCTGACAGAAAACTGACATTCCCACATATCCAAACCCCAGAGCGCATCCCTGTGGCAGCAGCAGGAGCCTGAGCAGAGCCTGGATTTGCTGCTGGTGTTTTTCTGACAGCCCCTTTGCCCCTCTGGCAGCAGCTGTGGTGTCAGGGCTGGGATTTGGCCGGGATTCCCGTGGCAGAGGTTTCCCACGGAACGTTCCTCTGCGGGAAGCTGCGGCTGCACCTCGGCGGCTGAGGTTTCTCGCTGGGCTTTTTATAAAAATCCCGTGACTTGGGCTCAGCAACAACAACAAAAACAGCCACCAGTGGGTCACAGATGGGCTTGGTGGCCAAGGAAGCCAAAATCCCAGGTGGGAGTGAGGATTTGGGACGTGTTTGTGCTTGGGGAGGCTGAGGGAATGTGTGCAGTCAAGCACGTTGGCCTCAGGTATTCCTGGCAGAGCTGATGTTGCCAAAACTTGAGGCCTTTGGAAGGAACCAACCAAATGTTGTGTAAAAGGTGGGCAAACAGCAGCTGGGAAGTGCTGCTGGGGCAGGGGTGATGGTGTAGGGATGTGGGAATTGGAATTTCTGTACTGGGAAGTAGCTGTAGGGATGTGGGAGCAGGAGTCTCTGCAGAGGGAAATCAGGTTCGTGGAGTAACAGAATCCTGGAATGGTTTGGGTGAAAGGGACATTAAACCCATCCAGTGTCACCCCTGCCATGGGCAGGGACACCTGCCACTGTCCCACATTGCTCCAAGCCCTGTCCAGCCTGGCCTGGGACACTACCAGGGGTTCAGGGGCAGACAGCTCCTCTGGGAATTCCATCCCAGCCCCTCCCCACCCTCATTCCATCCCAATATCCCATCTCACCCAGCCCCATCTGGGAATTCCATCCCAGCCCCTCCCCACCCTCATTCCATCCCAATATCCCATCTCACCCAGCCCTCCAGCAGTGGGAAGCCATTCCCCCTTTTCCTATCGCTTCATCCCTGCTCCCAGACCCCTTTCCAGGTTCCAGTGTGTCCAACATCCATGTCCACCCCTGTGTTTGACCCTCAGGTACGTGGGGAACCTCTCCAGGGACGTGACCGAGGCTCTGATCCTCCAGCTGTTCAGCCAGATCGGACCCTGCAAGAACTGCAAGATGATCATGGATGTAAGAGCCTGAATCCTCTGATTTCCTGTTCCTCAGAGCTGCTGGCCCCAGGCTGTGCTTGTGGCTCTGGGAGTTCCTCTGGAAACAGGCCACAAACACCTTCAGTACATCTGGACATACACTCCAGTGTTTTTGGCATCGTCTCTGCACGTGCCTGGTGGTTAATTTAAGGACAGGTGGACATGGAGAGGAACAATGAACTCATTAGATCATGAGGGGGTTGCAAATGAGGTTTTAAAAACTCTTTACCATAATTTTTTTACTCTTTCTAAAGCAGAATTGAAAGCTCTGGGAGCATTGTTAGTCCCTGTAGAGTCAGGAAACCTGTCCACATGGGGCCATTGAACTCATTAAGTCACGAGAGGATTGCAAATGAGGTTTTAAAAACTCTTTACCATAATTTTACCTTTCAAAGCAGAATTGAAAGCTCTGGGAGCATTGTTGGTCCCTGTAGAGTCAGAAATCCTGTCTGTGTGGGGCTGTTGAGGTGTCAGAGGCTGAGCAGAGCAGCCAGAGTCTGTGTTTGTGTCCCTAATCCCGGGTTTGTATCCCTAATCCCGGGTTTGTATCCCTAATCCCGGGCTCGTTTCCTGTCTCAGACAGCTGGCAATGATCCCTACTGCTTCGTGGAGTTCTACGAGCACCGGCACGCGGCCGCGGCCCTGGCTGCCATGAACGGCAGGAAGATAATGGGTAAGGTAAGCTGCTGTGCTCTGGGGTGAGTCTGGGGGGAACAGGCTGTGCCAGGGGAAATCCTGATGGGAGAGGATGTCAGGGTCTGGGGGAAAATGGGATGTGCCAGGGAGAAATGCTGCTGGGAAAGGATGTCAGGGTCTGGGGGAACAGGATGTGCCAGGGGAAATCCTGATGGGAAAGGATGTCAGGGTCTGGGGGGAACAGGATGTGCCAGGGGAAATCCTGATGGGAAAGGATGTCAGGGTCTGGGGGAACAGGATGTGCCAGGGGCTGGAGGCATTCCAGGGGGAAATCCTGATGGGAAAGGATGTCAGAGTCTGGGGGAACAGGATGTACCAGGGGAAATCCTGATGGGAGAGGATGTCAGGGTCTGGGGGAAAATGGGATGTGCCAGGGAGAAATGCTGCTGGGAAAGGATGTCAGAGTCTGGGGGGAACAGGATGTGCCAGGGGAGATCCTGATGGGAAAGGATGTCAGAGTCTGGGGGGAACAGGATGTGCCAGGGGAAATCCTGATGGGAAAGGATGTCAGGGTCTGGGGGGAACAGGATGTGCCAGGGGAAATCCTGCTGGGAAAGGATGTCAGAGTCTGGGGGGAACAGGATGTGCCAGGGGAAATCCTGATGGGAAAGGATGTCAGGGTCTGGGGGAAAATGGGATGTGCCAGGGGAAATCCTGATGGGAAAGGATGTCAGGGTCTGGGGGGAACAGGATGTGCCAGGGGGAAATCCTGATGGGAAAGGATGTCAGAGTCTGGGGGGAACAGGATGTGCCAGGGGGAAATCCTGATGGGAAAGGATGTCAGGGTCTGGGGGAAACAGGATGTGCCAGGGGCTGGGGGCATTCCAGGGGGAAATCCTGATGGGAAAGGATGTCCTGAGTCTGGGGGAAAACAGGATGTGCCAGGGGAAATCCTGATGGGAAAGGAGGGGATGTGCTGCACATGCCAGACTCTGGCTTTGGGGTGGAGGTCTTAGTGGGGCACAACTCTGAAGGGGAGTTCAGAGTGTTGGGAGGAGGAGTTCAGATCATGGAGAGGAGTTCAGAGCTTTGGGAGGAGTTCAGTGTTGGGAGAAGTTCAGAGCATGGAGAGGAGAAGTTCAGAGCATGGAGAGGAGTTCAGAGCATGGAGAGGAGGAGTTCAGAGCTTTGGGAGAAGTTCAGAGCATGGAGAGGAGTTCAGAGCATGGAGAGGAGTTCAGAGCATGGAGAGGAGGAGTTCAGAGCATGGAGAGGAGAAGTTCAGAGCATTGCAATGAGTTCAGTGTTGGGAGAAGTTCAGAGCATGGAGAGAAGTTCAGAGCATAGAGAAGAGTTCAGAGCATGGAGAGAAGGAGTTCAGGGCGTTGGGAGGAATTCAGTGTTGGGAGAAGTTCAGAGCATGAGGAGGAGTTCAGAGCATGGAGAGGAGGAGTTCAGAGCTTTGGGAGAAGTTCAGAGCATGGAGAGGAGTTCAGAGCATGGGGAGAAGTTCAGAGCATGGAGAGGAGGAGTTCAGGGCATTGAGAGGAGTTCAGTGTTTTGGGAGGAACTTGGAGCTGAGAATGTGGAACTGGGAGAACAATCCCAGAACTGCAGAGTGGTTGGAAGGCCCCTCTGGAGATGATCCCGTGCCGTTCATTCAGAGCAGGGTACACAGGGTAGTGTCCAGGCAGGGTTCTGATGTCTGCTGAGGAGATACCACAGCCTGTTCCAGGCCTCAAAGAAAAGTTTTCCTTCATATTTTCTCTCATATTTTCCTTCTTTTCCTCATATTCAGGAGGAACTTCCCCTGTTTCAGTCCGTGCCTGTTGTCCCTTACCCTGTCCCTGGGCACCACTGACCAGAGCCTGTCCCCATCCTCTTCACAGTCACCCCTGAGACATTTGGGAGCCATTCCCTGTGTCCTGTCCCTCCATCCCTTGTCCCCAGTCCCTCTCCAGCTCTCCTGGATCCCCTTCAGGCCCTGCAAGGGGCTCTGGATCCTTCTCCTCTGCAAGTGAACACCCCCAGAGCAGGGGAGCTGTAGCCTTGATCATTTAAGAACAAGCCCTCTCCCATAAAAAATGTCTTAAACTTGAGTTTTATCCCCAGCCTTGCACATGGGGCCCCCTGTAGGGTCAGATCCGAGCACTGAGGGTGTCTGAGCTTTTTGGGTTTTTTTAGGGATTTGCCAAATCTGATGTGTGATTCCCGTTTGCAGGAGGTCAAAGTGAACTGGGCCACCACCCCCAGCAGCCAGAAGAAAGACACCAGCAGTAAGTGTCACCTGTGCCCCGAGCTGTGCAAGCTGTGAAACTGAAATGCACCACACAGAGCTCTGTGGGAATGGTTTTGATTGGAATCCTAATTATTTATGGTGTCTGTGTTAATTAAACTTCAGGGCAGGTCTGATCTTTGCCATCACACAGCGTTCACAAGTTAATTGTGTCTTCTTAAACATTGAATTGTGGATCTCCAGGGTGTTCCCTGATGCTAAGTTTGGGGGGGGTTTTGGTTTTTTTCCATTGAATTTTTAGGGAAGGACTTCCCTTCCATTTCCCTGTAGCATCAGGAGGAGATTTGATGCAAATCCGTGGCTCTTTGGTACCTGGGCAGTTGTGAATTAAACCCCAAAATGCCTCATTCTGTATTTTTGAGGCACATTGAGCATCTCCCTCAAGGAGCATCCAGGCTCCTTCCAGGACAGGTTCCATCACTCCCAACAATTTCTGTGGAGAAATTCTTGGAATTTCAGGCTGGAGTGGGCTGAACCCCATCGGTGCCTGAGGGAGTTTGGTGCCTGCTGTGTCACACGTTGTTTGGTTTAGGTGGAAAACTCCTGGGATTGAGAACTTTTGTTCCTGTTTCTCTTCAGGAAGGGATCCCCTTTCCATCCTGAGCCTTCAGTCCCCCTTCACTGCAGTGTCCCAGGAGCATCCTGGGATGGATTTTAAATCCCTTCCCACCCAAACCATTCCAGGATTCCACATCACAGCCTAGTGCTGGCACAGAGACAGAGAGATTTCCCTGGACACTGGGCACATGAGGTGTAAATACTCTCAGATCTGTGCAGAAAGTGCTGGCAGGCCTTAAAAGCAGTTTTTAAAATTCAAGATATAAATGTGTGTCCTTCAGATCACTTCAGATCACTGACTTGTGGCCCTGCCAGGCACAGGGTCTGTCAGGAGCAGCAGGAATTCTGTTCCACAGCAAACTCTGCTCTTCCTGTAGCATTTAATACTGGCTTTTGTGGTATTTTATAAGTGTTTTTGTGCTTTTTAACAATGTATTTTGAATAACAGCTGGAGTTTTAATAAAGAGTTTCTTAAGAAGAGTTTATTTTACCCTTTTCTGCTCAGAGAGCGTCTTCAAGCACTAAATCCTCCTTTCTCTTTTCCCCCAAAGACCATTTCCACGTCTTTGTCGGAGACCTCAGCCCTGAGATCACAACTGAAGACATCAAAGCAGCCTTTGCTCCCTTTGGAAGAATCTCGTAAGTCCTTTAGGGCAGACCAAGGTCTCAGCTTTGTGTTGAGTGACACTGTGGCAGTGCAGGGACCACACTCCTGCTCCCACAGCCACATCCTTCATCCCACCTCTTCTGCTTTCCCAGCAAAGCTGGGAAATCCAGATCCTGCACCTGGGCTGTGCATTTCCCTCGGCACTCCGGATGTTTGGTGCCAGCCACCCTTAGCCAGCTTTTCTTTTGGTTTTTTTTTTGTGGATTTAATTCCCATTTCCCTCAAAATGAGCTTTATTTTGGAGCACCCTGGGGCAGCATCACCTTGTCCTGAGACCCCACACACCTGTCCAAGCCCTTTGGGCCAGGGAGCTGAGCTGGTCCCAGCAGGGCAGGGATGTCCCCAGTGTCCCTGCCAGCCTGTCCCAGCCAGGGTGCAGCAGAGCCAGGAGCAGCCCCTCCATCCCTGCTCCAAAGGTAAACCATGAATTTTCCTCTGTTCTGGACACTGGAGTTTCTTGGTGGTGTAAGAACATAGAGCACTTTGGAGTGTTGGGTAGTGAAGCTTTTAATTGAAGTAAGTTTGCTTTTTGTTGTTTGGGGTTGTTTTTTTTCCCCTCTCAAGAGTTCCAGCTTATTCCTCTTTTCATGCCAGCTTGATTTCCTTTTTATTAGAAGGTTTAAGAAGTTTTATAAATGTGATTTTTACTTCAGGCATCCCCTGAGTGCAGCTGAGGGAGGGCTCCAGGGGCTCTGGATGAAGGGATGGGCTCCAGGGAATTCATCCTTGGATGGAAGGGATGAGGCTCTGGGGAATCCATCCTGTGGCCAGATGAGGCTCTGGGGAATCCATCCTGTGGCCAGATGTGGCTGCAGGGAAGGGTTGAGTCCCAGGGAATCCATCCTGTGGCCAGGTGTGGCTGCAGGGAAGGGATGAGGCTCCAGGGAATCCATCCTCCACAGGGAAGGGATGAGGCTCCAGGGAATCCATTCTCCACAGGGAAGGGATGAGGCTCCAGGGAATCCATTCTCCACAGGGAAGGAATGAGGGGCTGGAACAGCTGGAGTGATGCAGGAGGGATCAGGCAGGAGCAGGAACAGGCAGGATGTTGCTGTGAGAGTTTCCCCCTGCCTGGTGTCACTGAACACCTTCCAGAAAAGTCCCCCAGAGCCCCCAAATTCCCTCCTGACCCCTGAGCTGGGGACAGGCTCTTTGTCCCATCTTCCCTGGAAGTTTCCTCCCTTCAAGAGCTCTCCCTGCCCGGTGCTGACGGGAGGGGAGCGATGCTCATGCTGCCCCAGACTCACCATCCAACCTGAAACTCGAGTTTTTTCCTCCAAAAAAAGCAGAATTCTCCCTTTTGAACTCTCATTCCAAACCCCCTAAAGACCCAGATTTTCTCCTTATTTAAATTTAACCTGGAAAAACGAGGGATTGAACTTCAGCTGTTCATCAGTGACCAGGCTCTGCAATTGTGCTGCTAATGGAATATTTCCTGATTGATTTCTTTTTATTTGAATCTTTACTGGTGCTAAACTCATTTTTATTGATGACCTCGAGGCGTGATCAGCACAGAGAGAAATGGGGGTAATTCTTGGCTGGTTTGAATCTCTGTCAAACATCCTCTCCCTCCCTTTGTGCTCATGTTTTCACTCATTGCTGAGTCTTTATTCCAAATTTTTCAGTTTTTTCCCTTTTTCCTCTCAAGCAAGCCCAGCTCAGCTCCTCAGAGTGGCTTTTCCTGGCAATTTGGGGCACTGGACCCAAATTCTGTGAAAGTTAAAAAAAAAAGGGGGATCTAACAGAGAACAAACACTCCTGCTGCTTTGGAGAGGGATTTTCCTCAGGCATCTGCCTCTGTGGGTGCCAGAATTACTGTTAATTAGGCTTAAAACCGCCCAGCCTTAACGAACTTTCTGCCTGCTGTGGCTTCTCAGTGCTGTGCCCGTGCTCTGCTGGTTTCTCTGCCCCCTCTGATTTCCCTTCCATCATTTCCTGGCTGGTTCTTCTGAAGAATGGACAGAATTCCACAGTGAAGCACAGGTTACATTTCCCAGTGAAGAAACGTTGTAGTTTTATTTACCTTTATCAATTTTGTTCCTTTTTCCCCTTGTTTTTTTTTCTGCACTTCGTAGTTCCAGTCACTCCTGTTTGATAATGATGTCTGGTGTGTGGTTTTAAGACTTGAAATGTGTTTTATTTTCTTCAATTTTAAATTTTAATTTATTTTAAAAAATTATTAAAATAATATAAATAATAATAATTAATAAAAATAATATAAAATAATATTACAATAAATAATAAAATTTAATTTATTAAAATTAATAAATTTTAATAAAATGTACTGATTTATTAATAATAAGATTAATTATTTTATTTTTACATAAGGATAAAATAATTTTAAATTATTATATTATATGTTATTATATATTATATGTATTATTATGTATTATTATATATAATAATATATTATTATAATAATATATTTTATTAATATTATATTATGTATTATTAATATATTATTATATTATATGTATTATATATTATTATATATATGAATATATATAAATATATATTTATATATTATTTATAAAATATAAACCCAAGAATTAAAGAATTCAGCCAATGTATGCCTTTCAATTCCTATTTTTTTATTTTGATTTTCTGTTCATTTCTATTTAACATTTGCAACAAGCAGGTAGAACGTGTTGGCAAATAAATATGAGATTTATTTTTAAAAAAAAATCTTAAAAATAAGATTTTAAAACTTGGATGGTTCCAGAGAGCCAGGCAAGCTCCTGCAGTGATCTGGAGCCTTTCCCAGCCTGTAAAACACAGCCATTTCTTGGGGAATCTCTTGATTTGCACGTTTTAAGTTTTAATTTTGCTCCTTTAGCCAAGCTGTGTGTGGACAGGGAGTGGTGCTGGTGGAGGGGAGAGGAGAGAGGTGGAGCTGAGCTGGTTCCCTTTGTGCTTTCAGGGACGCACGGGTGGTCAAGGACATGGCCACGGGCAAGTCCAAGGGCTACGGCTTCGTCTCCTTCTTCAATAAATGGGTAAGAGCTCTTAGTTTCCTTCCTCAAAAAATGGGGGAAATCCCTTCATTTTCTCCCTCAAAGAATGAGGGAAATCCCTTCATTTCCTCCCTCAAAAAATGGGTGAAATCCCTTCATTTCCTCCCTCAATAAATGGGTAAAATCTCTTCATTTTCCTCAAAAAAATGGGTAAAATCTCTTCATTTTCCTCCAATAAATGGGTAAAAATCCTTAATTTCCCTCTTCAATAAATGGATAAAATTCCTTCCTGGCTCTGACCCACAGGAGGGGTGCCAGCAGTGGGGTCAGTCCCGTGGCTCTGACCCACAGGAGGGGTGCCAGCAGTGGGGTCAGTCCCATAGCTCTGACCCACAGGAGGGGTGCCAGCAGTGGGGTCAGTCCCGTGGTTCTGACCCACAGGAGGGTGCCAGCAGTGGGGTCAGTCCCATAGCTCTGACCCACAGCAGGGGTGCCAGCAGTGGGGTCAGTCCCATAGCTCTGACCCACAGCAGGGGTGCCAGCAGTGGGGTCAGTCCCATGGCTCTGACCCACAGGAGGGTGCCAGCAGTGGGGTCAGTCCCATAGCTCTGACCCACAGCAAGGGTGCCAGCAGTGGGGTCAGTCCCATGGCTCTGACCCACAGAAAGGGTGCCAGCAGTGGGGTGACTCCCGTGGCTCTGACCCACAGGAGGGGTGCCAGCAGTGAGGTCAGTCCCATAGCTCTGACCCACAGGAGGGGTGCCAGCAGTGGGGTGACTCCCATAGCTCTGACCCACAGGAGGGGTGCCAGCAGTGGGGTGACTGCCGTGGCTCTGACCCACAGCAGGGGTGCCAGCAGTGGGGTCAGTCCCGTGGCTCTGACCCACAGGAGGGGTGCCAGCAGTGGGGTCAGCGGGGTTTTTCTCCCCTCCAGGACGCCGAGAACGCCATCCAGCAGATGGGGGGGCAGTGGCTCGGGGGCCGGCAGATCCGGACCAACTGGGCCACCAGGAAACCTCCAGCTCCCAAGAGCACCTATGAGAGTAGGTGGCCACCCTGTGCCCTGCCAGCTCCTGGGGTGGGGGATCCCCAAGATTTTGGGGTGGGAAGGACCTCAGAGCCCATCCCACCCCACCCCTGCCTTGGGCTGGGACACCTTCCCCCACCCCAGGGTGCTCCAAGCCCCGTCCAGCCTGGCCTTGGGCACTGCCAGGGATGGAGCAGCCACAGCTGCTCTGGGAATTCCATCCCAGCCCCTCCCCACCCTCATTCCTTCCCAATATCCCACCCCAATTTCCCCTTTCCCAGTTTAAAGCCATTCCCTGCATCCTTGCCCCTCCATCCCTTGTCCCCAGTCCCTCTCCAGCTCTCCTGGAGCCCCTTCAGTCCCTGGAAAGGGCTCTGAGGTGTCCCTGTAATGATCTGCAGGTTGTTCCCACCACCCTGTGCCAGTCAGGGCTAAAATTCCCCTGCAATTCCCATCCCACCCCTTGAAAATGCCACCCAATCTCTTCCATCAAACCCTTCCTGATATCCATCTGAAATCCATTTGAAAATGCCACCCAATCTCTTCCATCCAACCCTTCCTGAAATCCATTTGAAAATGCCACCCAATCTCTTCCAGCAACCACCAAACAATTGTCCTACGAGGAGGTGGTGACTCAGTCCAGCCCCAGCAACTGCACCGTGTACTGCGGGGGGGTCACCTCGGGCCTCACAGGTACGTGTGGCCCCAGCCCGTGGCACCTGTCCCCTTGTCCCCACGGCTGCCTCACGCTGCTCTCTGTCCTTCCTGCTCCAGAGCAGCTGATGCGCCAGACCTTCTCCCCCTTCGGGCAGATCATGGAGATCCGAGTGTTCCCGGATAAAGGATACTCCTTCGTCAGGTGGGAGTGGGCTTGGGGCTGGGGGTGTCCCAGGTGAGAGGGGTTTGCCTTCCTCTGCTCTGAGGAGGGGTTATAAAAAATGGGGAAAATCCCTGGAATCACCTGGAGCAGGGCCCTTGGTCACACATCACCCCAGAGGAGTCACTAAACCATCCCAGGTTAGAGGGTTTTTCCTTCCTCTGCTCTGAGGAGAGATTATGGCTGTAATAAAATGGGAAAAATCCCTGGAATCTCTTGGAACAGGACCCTTTGTCCTTCAGGACTTCAGTCACCACAGTCACTAAACCCTCCCAGGTTAGAGGGGTTTGCCTTCCTCTGCTCTGAGGAGGGATTGTAAAAAATGGGGAAAATCCCTGGAATCACTTGGAGCAGGGCCCTTGGTCACACATCACCCCAGAGGAGTCACTAAACCATCCCAGGTTAGAGGGGTTTTCCTGCCTCTGCTCTGAGGAGGGGTTATAAAAAACAGGGAAAATCACAGAAATCTCTTGGAGAAGGGCCCTTTGTCCTTCAGGACTTCAGTCACCACTGTCACTAAACCCTCCCAGGTTAGAGGGGTTTGCCTTCCTCTGCTCTGAGGAGGGATTATAAAAAATGGGGAAAATCCCTGAAATCACTTGGAGCAGGGCCCTTGGTCACACATCACCCCAGAGGAGTCACTAAACCATCCCAGGTTAGAGGGGTTTTCCTGCCTCTGCTCTGAGGAGGGATTGTAAAAAACGGGGAGAATCCCTGGAATCTCTTGGAACAGGACCCTTGGTCATTGAAGACTTCAGTCACCACAGTCACTAAACCATCCCAGGTGAGAGGGGTTTTCCTGCCTCTGCTCTGAGGAGGGATTATAAAAAATGGGGAAAATCCCTGAAATCACCTGGAGCCGGGCCCTTGGTCACACATCACCACAGAGGAGTCACTAAACCCTCCCAGGTCAGAGAGGTTTTCCTTCCTCTGCTCTGAGGAGGGGTTATAAAAAATGGGGAGAATCCCTGAAATCACCTGGAGCAGGGCCCTTGGTCACCCCATCACCCCAGAGGAGTCACTAAACCCTCCCAGGTTAGAGAGGTTTTCCTGCCTCTGCTCTGAGGAGGGATTGTAAAAAACGGGGAAAATCCCTGGAATCTCTTGGAACAGGACCCTTTATCCTTCAGGACTTCAGTCACCGCAGTCACTAAACCCTCCCAGGTTAGAGGGGTTTTCCTTCCTCTGCTCTGAGGAGGGGTTATAAAAAACGGGGAAAATCACAGAAATCTCTTGGAACAGGGCCCTTGGTCACACATCACCACAGTCACTAAACCCTCCCAGGTTAGAGGGATTTTCCTTCCCCTGCTCTGAGGAGGGGTTATAAAAAATGGGGAAAATCCCTGAAATCACCTGGAGCAGGGCCCTTGGTCACACATCACCCCAGAGGAGTCACTAAACCATCCCAGGTTAGAGGGGTTTTCCTGCCTCTGCTCTGAGGAGGGATCATGGCCATAAAAAATGGGGAAAATCCCTGGAATCTCTTGGAACAGGACCCTTGGTCATTGAAGACTTCAGTCACCACTGTCACTAAACCCTCCCAGATTAGAGAGGTTTTCCTTCCTCTGCTCTGAGGAGGGATTATGGCTGTAATAAAATGGGAAAAATCCCTGAAATCTCTTGGAACAGGACCCTTTGTCCTTCAGGACTTCAGTCCCACAGTCACTAAACCCTCCCAGGTTAGAGGGGTTTTCCTTCCTCTGCTCTGAGGAGGGGTTATAAAAAATGGGGAAAATCACAGAAATCTCTTGGAGAAGGGCCCTTTGTCCTTCAGGACTTCAGTCACCACAGTCACTAAACCCTCCCAGGTTAGAGGGATTTTCCTTCCTCTGCTCTGAGGAGGGGTTATAAAAAATGGGGAAAATCCCTGAAATCACCTGGAGCAGGGCCCTTGGTCACACATCACCACAGAGGAGTCACTAAACCATCCCAGGTTAGAGAGGTTTTCCTTCCTCTGCTCTGAGGAGAGATTATGGCTGTAATAAAATGGGAAAAATCCCTGGAATCTCTTGGAACAGGACCCTTTGTCCTTCAGGACTTCAGTCACCACAGTCACTAAACCCTCACAGGTTAGAGGGGTTTTCCTTCCTCTGCTCTGAGGAGGGATTATGGCTGTAATAAAATGGGAAAAATCCCAAAAAACCACTTGGAACCGGGCCCTTTGTCATGTGGGACCTCCATCAGCACAGAGGAGTCACTGAACCCTCCCAGATCTGAGAGATCAGAGGATTTCTGCTCCCTCTGCTCTGAGGACGGATCATGGCCATAAAAAGTGGGGAAATCCCAGAAATTTAGTTCCACTTGGAACAGGGCTCTTTGTCATATGGGAAGATCCCTTCATTCCCTTGCAATGAATTATGACTTCCACCTTTCCCATTTAGTAAAAAAATTAGTTAAAAAATCAATTTTAAAAGTTTAAAAATTAATGAATTGTCTATTCTATTCCATTTAATAAAAAATCAGTTAAAAAATCAATTAAAAAAAATTTAAAAAGTAAAAAATGAACGAATTAATGTTAAAAATTAAACTGTAAAAAATTAAAAATTAACGAAACCCAAATCTTTCCCATTCAGTAAGAAGATCAGCAAAACACAACCAATTAAAAATAAAATAGTTAAAAAAATCAATAAATTGACTGCTTTCCTTGCTGAATTCCCCAGTTTATTTAGGGAGAATCACAGCACGGAGTCATTCCCAAGAAATATTCCCGATTTCATCCCGACAGGTTCAATTCCCACGAGAGCGCTGCCCACGCCATCGTCTCCGTCAACGGCACCACCATCGAGGGCCACGTGGTGAAGTGTTACTGGGGCAAGGAGACACCCGACATGGTCAGCCCTGTCCAGCAGGTCAGGCAGCTCCTGAGGCGCTAATTAACCACCCTGTTAATTGGCTGGGGAGTGGGGATGGGATGGATGGATGGATGGATGGATGGATGGATGGATGGATGGATGGATGGATGATGGATGGATGGATGGATGATGGATGGATGGATGGATGATGGATGGATGATGGATGGATGATGGATGGATGATGGATGATGGATGATGGATGGATGATGGATGATGGATGGATGATGGATGGATGATGGATGGATGATGGATGGATGGATGGATGGATGGATGGATGGATGGATGATGGATGGATGGATGGATGGATGATGGATGATGGATGGATGATGGATGGATGATGGATGGATGATGGATGGATGGATGGATGGATGATGGATGATGGATGGATGATGGATGGATGATGGATGGATGGATGATGGATGGATGGATGGATGGATGGATGGATGGATGGATGGATGATGGATGGATGATGGATGGATGGATGATGGATGAAGGATGGATGGATGGATGATGGATGGATGATGGATGGATGATGGATGGATGGATGATGGATGGATGATGGATGGATGGATGGATGATGGATGAAGGATGGATGGATGGATGATGGATGGATGATGGATGGATGATGGATGATGGATGATGGATGGATGATGGATGGATGGATGATGGATGGATGATGGATGGATGGATGATGGATGGATGATGGATGGATGATGGATGGATGATGGATGGATGATGGATGGATGATGGATGGATGATGGATGGATGGATGATGGATGGATGATGGATGGATGGATGATGGATGGATGATGGATGGATGATGGATGATGATGGATGGATGATGGATGGATGATGGATGGATGATGATGGATGATGGATGGATGGATGATGATGGATGATGGATGGATGGATGATGGATGGATGGATGGATGATGGATGGATGATGGATGATGGATGATGGATGGATGATGGATGGATGGATGATGGATGGATGATGGATGATGGATGGATGATGGATGATGATGGATGGATGATGGATGGATGATGGATGGATGATGGATGGATGGATTGATGGATGATGGATGGATGATGGATGATGGATGGATGGATGATGGATGGATGATGGATGGATGGATGATGGATGGATGATGGATGGATGGATGATGGATGGATGATGGATGGATGATGGATGATGGATGGATGGATGGATGATGGATGGATGGTGGATGATGGATGGATGATGGATGGATGGATGGATGGATGGATTGATGGATGATGGATGGATGATGGATGATGGATGGATGATGGATGGATGATGGATGGATGATGGATGGATGGATGATGATGGATGATGGATGATGATGGATGATGGATGGATGATGGATGGATGATGGATGATGGATGGATGGATGATGGATGGATGGATGATGGATGGATGATGGATGATGGATGATGATGGATGGATGGATGATGATGGATGATGGATGGATGATGGATGGATGATGGATGATGGATGGATGGATGATGGATGGATGGATGGGATATTGGGAAGGGTTTGATGGGATATTGGAAAGGGTTTGATGGGATATTGGAAAGGGTTTGATGGGATATCAGGAAGGGTTTGATGGGATTTCGGGAAGGGTTTGATGGGATATCAGGAAGGGTTTGATGGGATTTTGGGAAGGGTTTGTTGGGATATCAGGACAGTTTTTTTGGGATATCGGGAAGGGCTGTAACTCCCAGCTAAGCTGTGCCCTGGGAGCACCCACAGCCAGCTTGGACCAAGCAGCTCCTATCAGGGATGCAGTGAGAATTCCCAAATTCCCAGATAACTCCCAGTTCCCTGAGTGCTGCCCCGTGTGTGTCCCCAGGGCCAGCTGAGCTACCCGCCGGCCTACGGGCAGTGGGGGCAGTGGTACGGGGGAGCCCAGCTGGGCCAGTACGTGCCCAACGGCTGGCAAGTGCCCGCCTACGGCGTCTACGGCCAGGCCTGGAACCAGCAGGGCTTTGGGTGAGTCCAGAGCATTTTTATCCCAAATTTTATCTCTTTGGGAAGTGATGTTTGCACCTCAGAGCTGCAGCAGGGGTGGGGACATCCCAATGGGAGTTTGGGTGAGTCCAGAGCATTTTTCTCCCAAATTTTATCCCAATTTTTATCCCTTCTGAGATTTGATTTTTGCACCTTAGAACTGCAGTGGAGTGGGGACCTCCCAATGGGGGTTTGGATGAATCCAGAGCATTTTTATCCCCATTTTTATCCCAATTTTTATCCCAATTTTTATTCCAATTTTTATCCCTTTTGGGATTTTATTTTTGCACCTCGGAGCTGCAGTGGAGTGGGGACATTCCAATGGGGATTTGGGTGAATCCAGAGCCTTTTTATCCCAATTTTTATCCCAATTTTTTTCCCTTTGGGAAGTAATTTTTGCACCTCAGAACTGCAGTGGACTGGGGACATCCCAGTGGGGGGTTGAATGAATCCAGAGCATTTTTATCCCAAATTTTATCCCTTTTGGGGAGTGATTTTTGCACCTCTGAGCTGCAGTGGAGTGGGGACATCCCAATGGGGATTTGGATGAAACCAGAGCCTTTTTATCCCAATTTTTATCCCAATTTTTTTTTATCCCTTTTGAGAAGTGATTTTTGCACCTCAGAGCTACAGTGGAGTGGGGACATCCCAATGGGGGTTTGGGTGAATCCAGAGCATTTTTACCCCAATTTTTATCCCAATTTTTATCCTTTTGGGAAGTGATTTTTGCACCTCAGAGCTGCAGCGGGGTGGGAACATCCCAATGGGGATTTGGATGAAACCAGAGCAATTTTACCCCAATTTTTACCCCAGTTTTTATCCCTTTGGGAAGTGATTTTTGCACCTCAGAGCTGCAGCAAGGCAGGAACATCCCAGTGGGGGTTTGGGTGAATCCAGAGCCTTTTTATCCCAATTTTTATCCCAATTTTTATCCCTTTTGGGGAGTGAGTTTTGCACCTCTGAGCTGCAGTGGAGTGAGGACATCCCAGTGGGGGTTTGAGTGAATCCAGAGCATTTTTACCCCAATTTTTATCCCAATTTTTACCCCTTTTGGGAAGTGATTTTTGCACCTCTGAGCTGCAGCCAGGCAGGAACATCCCAATGGGGGTTTGGGTGAATCCAGAGCATTTTTATCCCAATTTTTATCCCTTTTGGGATGTGATATTTGCACCTCTGAGCTGCAGTGGAGTGAGGACATCCCAATGGGGGTTTGGGTGAGTCCTGAGTGTTTTATCCCAAATTTTATCCCTTTGGGAAGTGATTTTTGCACCTTGGAGCTGCAGCAGGGGTGGGGACATCCCAATGGGAGTTTGGGTGAGTCCAGAGCCTTTTTATCCCAATTTTTATCTCTTTTGGGAAGTGATTTTTGCACCTCAGAGCTGCAGCGGGGTGGGAACATCCCAGTGAGTGTTTGAGTGAATCCAGAGCATTTTTATCCCAATGTTTATCCCAAATTTTATCCCAATTTTTATCCGTTCTGAGATTTGATTTTTGCACCTTAGAACTACAGTGGAGTGGGGACATCCCAGTGGGGGTTTGAGTGAATCCAGAGCCTTTTTATCCCAATTTTTACCCCAATTTTTACCCCTTTTGGGAAGTGATTTTTGCACCTCAGAGCTGCAGCAAGGCAGGAACATCCCAATGGGGGTTTGGGTGAATCCAGAGCCTTTTTATCCCAATTTTTATCCCAATTTTTATCCCTTTTGGGGAGTGAGTTTTGCACCTCTGAGCTGCAGTGGAGTGGGGACATCCCAATGGGGATTTGGATGAAACCAGAGCCTTTTTATCCCATTTTTTATCCCAATTTTTATCCCTTTTGGGGAGTGATTTTTGCACCTCAGAGCTGCAGTGGAGTGGGGACATCCCAGTGAGTGTTTGAGTGAATCCAGAGCATTTTTACCCCAATTTTTATCCCTTTGGGATTTGATTTTTGCACCTCTGAGCTGCAGCAAGGCAGGAACATCCCAGTGGGGGTTTGGGTGAATCCAGAGCATTTTTACCCCAGTTTTTATCCCTTTGGGATTTGATTTTTGCACCTCAGATCCGCAGCGAGGTGCCAACACCCCATCAATCGACAGCACCCCCTCACCACCCCAAACCCCCCCCACCCCAAACAACCCCAGGGACAATTCAGGAATTCCTAACGGATTTTTTTCCTCCTCCCCACCCAGGCAGAGCCAGTCCTCAGCCCCGTGGATGGGCCCCGCTTACGGCGTGCAGGCGGCGCAGGGGCAGAACGGCGCCGTGGTGCCGCCCCAGCCCGGCTTCCGCGTGGGCTTCGAGACCCCCTGAGCCCCCCAGGGCTTTCCCAGCGCCAATCATGGAGTGAGAGACCCCCCCTGAGAGAGCTGAAATTGAACAAAATCCCTCCTTTTTCACCCCAAAAAAAACCCAGATGCTGGATCGCCACCACCGCCGCCGCCTTTCGGTTTTCTCTCCTTTTTTTTTGGGTTTTTTTAGGTTGGTTTTTTATTTTTTTAGGGTTTTTTGGGGGTTTTTTTGAGTGGTTTTTTTGGTTGTTTTTAGGGTTTTTTTGTTGGTTTTTGGGGATTTTTTTAAAATTTTTTTTTTGTTTATTAGGGATTTTTTTGTTGTTTTTTTCTAGATTTTTGAGGGGTTTTTTTGGGTTTTTTTTGTGATTTTTTAGGGGTTTTTATTGAGTTTTTTGGGTTTTTTAGGGATTTTTTTGTTGGTTTTTGGGGATTTTTTTAAATTTTTTTTTTGGGATTTATTAGGGATTTTTTTGTTGGTTTTTTCTGGATTTTTTGAGGGTTTTTTGGGCGTTTTTTTGTGATTTTTTAGGGGTTTTTCTTGAGTTTTTTGGGTTTTTTAGGGTTTTTTTGTTGTTTTTTGGGGGTTTTTTTTGAGTTTTTTGGGTTTATTAGGGACTTTTTTGTTGTTTTTTTCTAGATTTTTTTGGTTTTTATTTTGTTTTTTTGTTGGTTTGGTTTTTTGGGTTTTCTGGTTGTTTTGGGTTTTTTTTTTATTTTTGGGGGGGTTTTTTAGGGTTTTTTTCTTGGTTTTGGGGGTTTTTATTTTGGTTTTTTGTTGGTTTGTTTTTTTGGGTTTTTTGGTTGTTTTGGGGTTGTTTTTTATTTTTGGGGGGGTTTTTTAGGGGTTTTTTTGTTGGTTTTTTCTTGGTTTTGGGGATTTTTTTGGGGTTTTTTTTGTGTTTTTCGTTTTTTGGGGGATTTTTTGGGGGCTTTTTTTGGAGGTTTTTTGGGTTTTTTAGGTTTTTGTTTTGGGGGGATTTTTTTGGGTTTTATTTGGGTTTTATTTGGGTTTTTTATTGTTTTCTTTTGGGGTTTTTTTTGTTGTTTTGGGGTTTGTTTATTTGGGGGGCTTGGGGTTTTTTGCTGGGTTTTTTTGTTTTGGTTTTAAGGGGTTTTTGGGGGTTTTTTTGGGGTTTTTGGGGTTTTTCTTTGTTTTTTGGGGGGGTTTCTTTTTGGTTTTTTGGGGTTTTTTTGTTGGTTTCTTTGTTGGATTTTTTGGTTTTTTTTTTTTTAATTTTTCTTGAGATTTTTTTTGGTGTTTTGTTTTGTTTTTTTGGGTTTTTTTGGGGAAGTTTTTTGGAATTCTTTGTAGGTTTTTTTTTTTTTCTCTTTTCATTTTGTATTTTTTGGTTTGTTTGGACGTGTTTTTATAAACACAAATCGCAGGGACTTCGCTGCCTTAGCCGAGAATCGGGGCAGGAATTGCACAAACTCATCCTTGGGGGGTTTTATTTTAATTCTTATTTTTTGTGAGGGGGTTTTCCTGCAGGAAAAACCAGAAACAGCTGGAAAAAAGCCCCAAAAGAAGCCAAAAGTGTGAGAAATTCTGGAGCTGCCTTCAGCCTCACACCCTCTGTTTTAAAGGAGCCTCTTGGAGCATCCCTCCAACGGGGGGAAATTATTTTATTTCTATTTTTATTTTTTATTTTTTGGAAGATAAATCGTTTACATCTTTTTTTTTTATTATTTTTTTTTTTGTGGATCTCAGTGTGTTTTTCAGGGTGGGCTTTTTTTGCCTTACGCTGGGGAAAAAGAAATAAAAATAAAAATAAAAATAAAAATATAAAAGGGACTTGAAAGCTCCCAGCTCTCCCCAGGTGAGCCAAGATCCCCACCCTGGGACAGCAAAAAATTCCTGTTGCTAAAACGTGACAAATCCCTTCCAGGGTTGGTTGTTGTGGGGTTTTGTTGTTTTTTTTTAATTTTTGTACTGATTTCTACATTTTCCTGTACTGATTCTGTAAAATATTAACAGCAAATTGAAGAATTTTTTTGCACAAGCGTCGGCCACTTTTGTACGTTTTCCTTATTTAAAGGTAGGACACTTTTGATGTGATTTATGCCACAAATCTTACCCTATTTTTTTTTTTTTTGTCCTTATTATTTTTTATTTTTTTTTTGTGGATATAACTCTTGGAATATAAAGTTTTTAATCCGTTGTGTAAAAATTCCCTCAGTAGCCCAGGTGTGTTTTGCAAGGGAGTGAAGGTGAGAAGAGCTCCCAAACCTGATCTATCAGAGGCCAAAAAAACGCCCTTTTCTATCCTACCTCTCGCCCAGCCTTTAAATAAAAAAAAAAAACACAAAAAAACCCTCAGAAAAATGGAAAAAAATACAAAAAAACTTTTTTTTTTAAGAAAAAAAAATGGGAAAAATGAAAAAAACTGAGCTGCTTGTGTGCTGTGTTTTGTTGGGTGCGTTGGGGTTGAGAAGGCTGGAACCTGTGGGATTTTGGTGGGTGAAAAAGGTGGAATTCGGGGGAGGGGGAAGCGAAATTTGGGGGGAAAAGGGGAAATCGGGGGATTCTCGCTGCGGGGGCTGATGGGAGTTGTAGTCCAAGTGTCACGTGTGGGGCAGCGTCTCTTTGAACTACAGCTCCCAGCAGGCCCCGCGGGTCACCACGTGGTGCCAGCGGACCAATGGGAGCGCGCCGGTGGCGGAAGTGGAGGTCCCCCCCACCATCACGGTGCTCCCGGCGGCGGTAACGGGGCTCAGGTACCGGGGCGGAGGTGACGTCACGGGCCGCGAGGGATGCTGGGAAACCCCGGGAGACGCCGGTGAGGGGGGGGGGGCGAGACCCCCGGGCCCGACCGTGAGGGGAGAGACCCCCGGGCCTGACCGTGAGGGGAGAGACCCCCGGGCCTGACCGTGAGGGGACCCGGGGCCCGACCGTGAGGGGAGAGACCCCCGGGCCTGGCCGTGAGGGGAGAGACCCCCGGGCTTGGCCGTGAGGGGAGAGACCCCCGGGGCCTGACCGTGAGGGGAGAGACCCCCGGGCCCGGCTGTAAGGGGAGAGACCCCCGGGCCTGAGGGGAGAGACCCCCGGGCCCGGCCTTGAGGGGAGAGACCCCCGGGCCCGGCCGTGAGGGGAGAGAGCGACCCCCGGGCGTGAGGGGAGAGACCCCCGGGGCCTGACCGTGAGGGGAGAGACCCCCGGGCTTGGCCGTGAGGGGAAAGAGAGACCCCCGGGCCTGGCCATGAGGGGAGAGACCCCCGGGCCTGGCCGTGAGGGGACCCGGGGCCCGACCGTGAGGGGAGAGACCCCCGGGCTTGGCCGTGAGGGGAGAGAGAGACCCCCGGGTCTGGCCGTGAGGGGTTCATGGGGACCGGGACAGGGACGGGGCCGGGTGGGGCTCAGGCTGAGGACAAAGGGGCTTGCGGGGACCCCGGGGACAGGAGGGTGACAGCAGGTGGGGTCCCGCTCTGCTCCCGGGAAACGAGGGACAGGACAGGAGGGAACGGGCTGTGGCCGGAGGGTTTCGGTTGGATTTTCAGGGAATTCCTTTGTGGAAGGGTTGTCCTGCCCGGGGCAGTGGCAGAGTCCCCGTCCCCCGGGGGTTTCTCAGTGCATGTGGCACTTGGGGACATGGTCAGTGCTGGCCCTGGCCGTGCTGGGCCCGGTGATCCCGGAGCTCCTGTCCCCCCGAGATGTCCCCGTTGGGACAGGGACAGTGACAGCGCTGAAGTCACTGTCCGGGGCGGTCAGAGTGCTGCAGGGTCCCACTCGGGGCATCCAGGAGGGAACTGCCCCCTTCCTGTCCCGTTTCTGGCCACAATTCCTCCTTCCCGGGGCTGGACAGGCGCTGGCAGGGTGGCACAGGGACAGACAGTGGCCATTGGGGTGGCACAGGGACTGGCAGGGTGGCACAGGGACAGACGGTGGCCATTGGGGTGGCACAGGGTCTGTCAGGGTGGCACAGGGACAGACAGTGGCCATTGGGGTGGCACAGAGACTGTTGGGGTGGCACAGGGACAGACAGTGGCCATTGGGGTGGCACAGGGTGGCACAGAGACTGCCAGAGTTGCCATTTGGGTGACACAGGGACTGTCAGGGTGGCCCTGGGGTGGCACAGCCTGTCAGGATGTCCCCTGGGGTGGCACAGCCTGTCAGGGTGTCCCCTGGGGTGGCACAGGGACTGTCAGGGTGTTCCCTGGGGTGGCACAGCCTGTCAGGGTGTCCCCTGGGGTGGCACAGGGACTGTCAGAGTGTCCCCTGGGGTGGCACAGCCTGTCAGGGTGTCCCCTGGGGTGGCACAGGGACTGTCAGGGTGTCCCCTGGGGTGGCACAGCCTGTCAGGGTGTCCCCTGGGGCGGCACAGCCTGTCAGGCTGCCCCAGTGACCACCCTCCCTCCCCATCTCCCCCCAGCTCCATGGATCCGTGCCCGGGCAGGCCCAAGGCCCCGTCCTTCCTGTCGGACCTGGGCAAGGCCACCCTGCGGGGCATCCGCAAGTGCCCGCGCTGCGGCACCTACAACGGCACGCGGGGGCTCAGCTGCAAGAACAAGACCTGTGGCACCGTGTTCCGGGCGGGCACGCGCCGCCAGCCGGGCGCCGACGCCGTGCGCGTCCTCACCGGCTCCCACAGCCAGCTGTACTCGGTGCGCCAGCGCGACTCGCGCTGCTTCGTGGAGCTGGGGGTGTCCGAGACGGCCATCCAGACCCCCGAGGGCACCCTCATCACCCAGCTGAGCTCGGGCCGCTGCCACGCGCCCGCCTGCGCCAAGGCGGCGGCCGACAAGCAGTGCCAGCACCTGAAGCTGGCGCTGGGCTGCCAGGCCGAGGCCACGCCGCTGCCGCTCAAGAGCTCGGTGCTGGGCACCGTGCAGGCTCCCGCCGAGGCCAAGCAGAGCCTGTGGGAGCTGGCCACCGAGCCCACGGGGCCGCTGGTGCAGAGGGTCACCAAGAGCGTGCTGGTGGTCAAGTGCAAGGCCAGCCAGAGGCACAGCCTGGGCTACCTGCACGCCAGCTTCGGCCAGCGCCGCTTCTCCTGCGCCTGCCGCGCCCCCCGGCACGGCCACGCCAAGGGGGAGGACGAGGAGGAGGAGGAGGAGGAGGAGGAAGAGTCGCCCCCCGCGCGCTGCATCCACTTCCTGGCCTGTATCTGCGCCTTCGCCAGCGACGAGAGCCTGGCACAGGAGTTCTCCGACTTCCTGGCCTCCGACGCCGGCGGTGGGAAGGGGCAGGGGTTGTGGGGGCTCTGGGGTCACCCTGAACACCCCCCCGGGTTCTCCCTGTCACCTGGGGGGTGGGGTTGGGTCCTGCCCCGTCCCGCTGCGAGCACAGAGCTCCGTGGGGAGCGGTGCCCAGCTCCTGCCTGCGTGGCAGCAGAGTGGGGGCTCCACGGGGAGCTGGGGGGGGCAGATCCCACCGGGTTGGGGGTCCCTTTCTAGGGCTGGAAACTCTGAGCCCCTTCCCAGAGCAGCCTCTGGGCTTCATTGCCCCTAAACCCCTCCCAAAGCAGGAAATCTGGGGTTCATTCCCTGTGATCCACAGCACAAATCTCGGGTTCATTCCCTGTGACCCCAGCAGGAAATCTGGGGTTCATTCCCTGTGACCCCAGCAGGAAATCTGGGGTTCATTCCCTGTGACCCCTAGCAGGAAATCTGGGGTTCATTCCCTGTGACCCCCCCCCAGCAGGAAATCTGGGGTTCATTCCCTGTGACCCCAGCAGGAAATCTGGGGTTCATTCCCTCTGACCCCCCAGCAGGAAATCTGGGGTTCATTCCCTCTGACCCCCCCCCAGCAGGAAATTTGGGGTTCATTCCCTCTGACCCCCCAGCAGGAAATCTGGGGTTCATTCCCTCTGACCCCCCAGCAGGAAATCTGGGGTTCATTCCCTCTGACCCCCAGCAGGGAATTTGGGGTTCATTCCCTGTGACCCACAGCACAAATCTGGGGTTCATTCCCTCTGACCCCCCCCCAGCAGGAAATCTGGGGTTCATTCCCTCTGACCCCCAGCAGGGAATTTGGGGTTCATTCCCTGTGACCCCCCAGCAGGAAATCTGGGGTTCATTCCCTCTGATGCCCCCACATCAGGAAATCTGGGGTTCATTCCCTCTGACCCCCAGCAGGAAATCTGGGGTTCATTCCTTCTGAACCCCCCAGCAGGAAATCTGGGGTTCATTCCCTCTGACCCCCCAGCAGGAAATCTGGGGTTCATTCCCTCTGACCCCCACAGGAATCCCTGGGGTTCATTCCCTGTGACCCCCCAGCAGGAAATCTGGGGTTCATTCCCTCTGACCCCCAGCAGGAAATCTGGGGTTCATTCCCTCTGACCCCCCAGCAGGGAATTTGGGGTTCATTCCCTCTGACCCCCAGCAGGGAATTTGGGGTTCATTCCCTGTGACCCCCCCCAGAACAGCAGCATCACCCTGGATTCCCACCATTCAGGGGGTTCTGCACCCCAATAACCCCACACAGTCGAAGGTGAAAACCCACTCAGGGGGCACAAAATCCCCCCTCGCCTCTAAAGGAGCCTCTTGGGAGGGTGGGTGTTTCTCTGGGGACATTTGGGGGGTGGCTGTGTCCCTCTGTGTCCCCGTGCCTCGTGCTCAGGGTGGTTTTAGGGACAGGATTTGTGTCCCCAGGGCTGAAGGGGACGGTGATCCCGCAGCTGCTGCGCGGCCCCGGCTCCACGGCACGGGCTCGGGGGGCGGCTGCTGCCAGGGCCAAGAGGAGGAAAAAGGACCTGGGGCCAGGTGAGTGTCCCTGGGGAGGGCCTGGGGTGGGTGGGGGCTGAAATCCCCTGTGGAGGCAGCTCTGGGGTCAGATCCAGCTGTTGGGATCTCTGGAGCAGCTCCATGGGGTCAGATCCAGCTGTTGGCACCTCTGGAGCAGCTCCATGGGCTCAGATCCAGCTGTTGGGATCTCTGGAGCAGCTCCATGGGGTCAGATCCAGCTGTTGGTGCCTCCAGAGCAGCTCCATGGGGTCAGGTCCAGCTGTTGGCACCTCTGGAGCAGCTCCATGGAGTCAGATCCAGCTGTTGGGATCTCTGGGGTCAGATCCAGCTGTTGGCAGTTCCATGGGGTCAGATCCAGCTGTTGGGATCTCTGGAGCAGCTCCATGGGCTCAGATCCAGCTGTTGGCACCTCTGGAGCAGCTCCATGGGCTCAGATCCAGCTGTTGGTGCCTCCAGAGCAGCTCCATGGGCTCAGATCCAGCTGTTGGTGCCTCCAGAGCAGCTCCATGGGCTCAGATCCAGCTGTTGGGATCTCTGGAGCAGCTCCATGGGCTCAGATCCAGCTGTTGGGATCCCTGGGGTCAGATCCAGCTGTTGGCAGCTCCATGGGCTCAGATCCAGCTGTTGGCACCTCTGGAGCAGCTCCATGGGCTCAGATCCAGCTGTTGGCACCTCTGGAGCAGCTCCAGCTGTTGGGAACTCGGCTCCTCAGCCCCATGGGGTGGTGCTGTGGGGCTGAGGGCCCAGAGGAGGGGGGTGACAGGTGACAGGGACAGTGTGGGTGACAATCCCTCCCTCAGGGCCGCAGCTGCCCGGGCCCCTCCTGGCTCCAGACCCGGCTCATCCCGGCCCCAGGAGGAGCGGCCTGAGGAAGCCGCCGGTCTCCTCTTCCTCCTCCTCCTCCTCCTCCTCGCTGAAGAGACACGGTGAGCCCTGGGGCACTGCCAGCGCTGGGTTTGCAGGGCTGGATGTGGGTTTTGGGTGGGAATTCCTGGTTGTGAGGGTGGGGACAGACCGGGATGGGATTCCCAGAGCAGCTGGGATCTCTGGAAGTGTCCGAGGGCAGCTTGGAGGAGCCTGGCTCTGTGGGAAGTGTGGGACCCATGGTGGGACTGGGTGGACTTTGAGGTCCCTCCAACCCAAACCAATCCGTGTTTAGATGGGATTTTGGGAAGGAATTCTTACCTCAGGGTGGGGAGGGCTGGGATGGAATTCCCAGAGCAGCTGCAGCTGCCCCTGGATCCCTGGGAGTGCCCAAGGCCAGGCTGGACCACCCTGGGACAGTGGGTGGGACTGGATGGGATTTAAGGTCCCTCCCAACCCAAACCATTCCCAGATTCCATGAGTGACTTCTGCTGGCATTCTGTGGGACGTTTGGGAGAGGAAAGGTCCCTCCAGCACCACTAAATCCCGTGGGTTTCCCCACATCCCTGTGGAAAAGCCCTCTCTCCACGCTGGCATCGCCACCTTTGCTTGATGCTTTCCCCCCTCTTGCCTTCAGTTTTCCCCAGAAATCCACACAAATCCCTCATTTTCCTGCTTTTCCCCCACACAGAGCTCACCCATCCCGCCCCAGGCCGGTTCCTGGGGCTGAGCTGTGGGGCAGGGTGACATTGCTGTGTCCCTGTGCCCCACAGGCTGTAACCAGGCACTGGATGAGTCCCAGGTGTCCCTGTCCTTCCTGGGGGTGAGCTGTGGGGCAGGGTGACATTGCTGTGTCCCTTCCTGTGCCCCACAGGCTGTACCCAGGCACTGGATGAATCCCAGGTGTCCCTGTCCTTCCAGGGGGCTGAGCTGTGGGGCAGGGTGACATTTCCTGTCCCTTTGCTGTGCCCCACAGGCTGTACCCAGGCACTGGACGAATCCCAGGTGTCCCTGTCCTTCCAGGGGGCTGAGCTGTGGGGCAGGGTGACATTGCAGTGTCCCTGTGCCCCACAGGCTGTACCCAGGTCCTGGATGAATCCCAGGTCCCTGTCCTTCCTGGGGGCTGAGCTGTGGGGCAGGGTGACATTTCCTGTCCCTTCCTGTGCCCCACAGGCTGTACCCAGGCACTGGATGAATCCCAGGTGTCCCTGTCCTTCCTGGGGCTGAGCTGTGGGGCAGGGTGACATTGCTGTGTCCCTGTGCCCCACAGGCTGTACCCAGGTCCTGGATGAGTCCCAGGTGTCCCTGTCCTTCCAGGGGGCTGAGCTGTGGGGCAGGGTGACATTGCAGTGTCCCTTTGCTGTGCCCCACAGGCTGTACCCAGGCACTGGATGAGTCCCAGGTGTCCCTGTCCTTCCAGGAGTGGCTGGGCAGCGTCACAGAGCGCATCCACCAGACCATGCACTACCAGTTTGAGGGTGAGTGTCCTCCTGTAGCACCTGGGGTTCCCCTGGGGGTTCCCCTGGGAAGTTTCCTTGGCTTGGCTCCAGGTTGTCAACGTTCAGGAACAATCACAATCACAGAATGATTATATGAAATTGCTTTATTAAAGCAATTATTTTATTATATGAAATTATAATGTTTTATTATATGAAATTGCTTTATTAAAGACCTCTGAGTATCAGGGGTGCACAGACCCAAATCTGACCCAATTCAATTTTGAGCTGAACATATTTTATACTCTATCATTACATAATTTACATATTAATTATTAAACTTACATTGTTCTATTGTAAGCATTTTTACCCAAGCATGATCCCCCCCAAACCCCTAACACTGTTCCTCACGTTCTTTAAACAATAATTATATCTAATCACATCTAACAATTGTATCTTTTATCATATATTGATTACACAGGTGCAGTTTGACCTGGTCTTTACCAAGCACAAGGCCTAACATTTCCCAGGGCCTGCTTTTCCCAGGGCAAACCCAACTTTCTTTCTAAATCCCTGAATTTTCTAAGATTTTAAGACTTTTTACAATCAAGGTGACATTGAGGGCTCAGGGAGGGGATTCTGCCCCTCTGCCCCGCTCAGGTGAGACCCCCACCTGCAGCTCCCAAGGTCCACAGGATCCCCAGAGCTGCTCCAGGGGCTGGAGAAGCTCTGGAGCCAGGCTGGGAGGGTTGGGAATGTTCCCCTGGAGAAGGGAAGGATCCTGGGAGAGCTTCCAGCACATTCCAGGGGGCTCCAGGAGAGCTGGGGAGGCACTGGGGACAAGGAGGGACAGGACACAGGGAATGGCTCCCACTGGGAAAGGGGAGATTTAGATGGGGAGGGGCTGGGATGGAATTCCCAGAGGAGCTGAGGCTGTCCCTGGATCCCTGGAAGTGCCCAAGGCCAGGATGGAGCACCTGGGGCAGGGGGAGCTGTCCCTGGGTGGGACTGGGAGGGTTTTGGGGCCATCCCACCCCAAACCATTCCAGAATTCCATGGCTCTCAAGCCCCTCTGCTCTTTTGGGGAACATTTTGGGAACACTTTTGGTGTTTGGAATGCTGTGTCCCTTTTTGGGAACACTTCTGGTGCCATTTGGGAACACTTTTGGTGCCATTTTGGGAATGTCCCTTTTTGGGGATGATTTGGTGTCTTTTTGGGAATGCTTTTGGTGCCATTTTGGGAATGCTGTGTCCCTTTCTGGGAACACTTTTGGTGTCTTTTTGGGAAGACTTCTGTGGCCTTTTTGGGAACATTTTTGGTGCTATTTGTTAACACCTTCTGGTGCCATTTTGGGAGTGCTGTGTCCCTTTTTGGGGATGATTTGGTGTCTTTTGGTGAATACTTTTTGTGCCATTTTGAGAAGGCTTCTGTGGCCTTTTTGGGGATGATTTGGTGTCTGTTTGGGAATACTTTTGGTGCCATTTTGGGAAGACTTCTGTGGCCTTTTGTTAACATTTTTTGGTGCCATGTTTGGAATGCTGTGTCCCTTTTTGGGGATGATTTGGTGTCTTTTGGGGAAGGCTTTTGGTGCCATTTTGGGAAGACTTCTGGTGCCATTTGTTAACACTTTTTGGTGCCTTTTTGGGAACATTTTGGTGCCATTTGGGGAACACCCGAACGCCATCCACACCTCCCACCACCAATACCACCACCCAAAACAGCAACAGCAAGGGGCCAGCCTCCAAATCCCAGACATTTCCCCAGGAATTCAACCACTGCTGATCCCATGAGCCCCAGGGACCCTTTGGGATGAGGATTTGGGACCCCCAGCCCTTTTTCTGACCCCGCTGTGCCCTCCCAGGCCACCCAGAGCCGCTGGTGTTCCACATCCCCCAGTCCTTCTTCGAGGCTCTCCAGCAGCGCATCTCCAGCGGCAGCGGCAAGAAGAGGCTCCCCAACTCCACCACGGGTGAGGAAAAGGGGGAAAAACATGGGAAAACCGTGGGGAAAATGTGGGAAAAATATGGGGAAAAACACGGGAAAAACGTGGGAAAAACACGGGAAAAACACGGGGAAAACATGGGGAAAAACACGGGGAAAAACACAGGAAAACCATGGGAAAAACACGGGGAAAACATGGGAAAAACACGGGGGAAAACACGGGGGAAAACACGGGAAAAAACACGGGAAAAAACACGGGGAAAACACGGGAAAACCGTGGGAAAAACACAGGAAAACCGTGGGAAAAACACGGGGAAAACACGGGGAAACGGGGAAATGGGTGGAAAAATTAAAGGGGGAAAGGGGTGGAAAAATAAAGGGAGGAAAGGGGTGGGAAAATAAAGTGGGGGAAAAATTAAAGTGTGGGGGAAAGGGGTGGGAAAATAAAGGGGGGGGGAAATAAAGAGGGGGGAAAAGAGGGGTGGGAAAATAAAGGGAAAAAAAAGAGAGATGAGAAGGGGGGAGAAAGGGGGAAGGGTGAAAAATAAAGAGGGGGGGAAAAAGAGGGGGAAGGAGGGAAAAGGGGAAATGAAAAAAATGGGGAAAAGGGGGGAAAAATAAAGAGGGGAAGGAGGGGGAAAAGAGGCAAAAAGGGAGGGAAAACGGGCAAAAAGGGAGGGAGAAGAGGGGGAAGGAGAGAAAAAATGAAGAGAGGGAGAAGAGGCAAAAATGGTGGAAGAGAGGCACAAAAGGGGGAAAGGAGGGGAAAAATAAGTAAGGGGGAAAGGGCAAAATTGGGAGGAAAAGGGGAAAGGTGAAGAGGGGGAAAAGAGAAAAGAAGACAAAAAAGGGAGGGAAAAGAAGGGAAAAAGGGTGAGAAGGAGAGGGAGATAAAAGAGGGTTGATAAAAGCAAGAGGGATGATAACAGAGGGGGAAAGAGCAAAGGGGTGAAGCCCCCCGAGCCGACCCCTCCCCGCAGCCTTCGTGCGCAGGGACGCGCTGCCCCTGGGCACCTTCTCCAAGTACACCTGGCACATCACCAACGTCCTGCAGGTGAAGCAGATCTTCGACACGCCCGAGGTGAGGCCGGGCCAGCCCCCCCGGGACCCCCCCAGCCCCGGCGGGCCGGCCCTGAGCGCTCCCCGCCCCGCAGGTGCCGCTGGAGATCACCCGCAGCTTCGTGCAGAACCGGGACGGATCCTACGAGCCCTTCCGCAGCCCCCGGGTGGAGGTGGAGAGCCTGCCCGAGGGGCTGGCAGCCCACGAGAAACAGCCCCCGCTGCGGCCCCTGGAGCTGCAGACCTTCCTCAAAGTCGGTGAGCAACGGGGGGGCGCGGGGGGACCCCAAAACAGCCCCTGGGAGGGCAGGGAGGGACCCCAAAACAGCCCTGGGAGGGCAGGGGGGGACCCCAAAACTCACCAGAAAGGGCGGGGGGGAACCCAAAACTCACCCAGAAAGGGCAGGGGGGGAGCCCAAAACAGCCATTGGGAGAGCAGGGAGGGACCCCAAAACTCACCCAGAAAGGGCAGGGGGAGACCCCAAAACAGCTCCAGAAAGGGCAGGAGGGGAACCAAAAACCCACCCAGAAAGGGCAGGGGGGGACCCCAAAACAGCTCCAAAAGGGCAGGGTGGGACCCCAAAAACAACCCCTGGGCTGGAAGGAGAGGACCCCAAAACAACCCTCAAGAGGGGCAGGGTGGGACCCCAAAACAGCTCCAAAAAGGGCAGGGTGGGACCCCAAAACAGCCCCTGGGAGGGGGAGGGTGAGACCCCCAAACCCACCCAGGAGGTCCCAGTTCCCCATAGGACTGGGGGACACCCCTGGGGGTCCAAGGGGGGACAGGGGGGGTTCAAGGTTTGGGGGAGCTTCAAGAGGTGGTGAAAAAAGGGGTCCCAGAGATGGGGGAGCTCCAAGGGAGAGATAAAGGGGTCCCAGAGATGGGGGGGCTCCAAGGGACAGGTAAAGGGGTCCCAGAGATGGGGGGGCTCCAAGGGACAGGTAAAGGGGTCCCAGAGATGGGGGGGCTCCAAGGGACAGGTAAAGGGGTCCCAGAGATGGGGGGGCTCCAAGGGACAGGTAAAGGGGTCCCAGAGATGGGGGGGGGCTCCAAGGGACAGGTAAAGGGGTCCCAGAGATGGGGGGGGGCTCCAAGGGACAGGTAAAGGGGTCCCAGAGATGGGGGGGCTCCAAGGGAGAGATAAAGGGGTCCCAGAGATGGGGGAGCTCCAAGGGACAGGTAAAGGGGTCCCAGAGATGGGGGGGCTCCAAGGGAGAGATAAAGGGGGGGTTCCAAAGGGATGTGAGGGACCCTGGGGGCTTCAAGGGAGGGGAGAGGGGAGGGTCCCTGGGGTTGGGGGGCTCCGGGGAAGGGAAGAAGGGGGGTCCCCGAGGCGGGGGTCCCGCAGCCACGCCGCCGTGCCCCCCCAGGACACACGTCCCCCACGCAGAAGGAGCCCACGCCCTTCACCATCGAGTGGATCCCCGACATCCTGCCCCGCTCCCGCCTGGGCGAGCTGCGCCTCAAGTTCCAGTACGGCCACCACGGGGGGCCCCGGCAGCCCCCCGCCCGCGGGACCCCCCCCACCGAACCCCCCCTGGGCACCATCGCCTTCCCCTGAGCCCCCCGAAAAGGGAGAGAGGGGGGCTCGGGGTGGGGGGGACACCTGGGAGCGCCCCCAGAATAAACCAGAACCTCCCCGAGTGTGCTGAGATTCTGTGGGGGGCACCCGGAATGGGGGAAAGGGGGAGACCCCCAGAAAGGGGGAGAAAATGGGGGAGACCCCCAGAAAGGGGGAGAAAAGGGGGGAGACCCCCAAGTGGGAGGGGAAAGGAGGGAGACCCCCAGAAATGGGAGAGGAAAGGGGGGAGACCCCAAAAAGGGGGGACACCTGGGAGACCCCCAGAATGGGGGGGTGAAGGGGGAAGGGAGCTGGGAGACCCCCAAAAGGGGAGGTCACCCTGGAGACTCCCCCAGACCTTCCCGAAGCCCCCGGCGGGACCAGGGGGTGCCCAGCAAAGACCCCCAGGGTCCCCAGTGCTCCCAGTATCCCCAGTATCCCCAGTATCCCCAGTATCCCCAGTACCCCCCCAGTATCCCCCCAGTATCCCCCGCTGACCTCCCGCCGCCAGGGGGCGCTGCCGCCCAGCCCCGAGCCAAGATGGCGGCGGCCGCGCGCGCGCTGCGGGTGAGGGGAGAGCGGGAATGGGGCAAAAACAACAGCGGGAATTGGGGAAAAAACAACGGGAATGGGGCAAAAACAGCGGGAATGGGGCAAAAACAGCGAGAATGGGGGAAAACAGCGGGAATGGGGGAAAACACCGGGCTGAAGGGGACAACGGGGACCGGGGGCTCCAGGCCCGGCAGCGGCACCGGACCTGGGGACACCAGACTGGGGGGACACTGGGGACACTGGGGACAGGGATCACTGGGGATTGGGGACACTGGGGACACTGGGGACAGGGGTCACTGGGGATTGGAGACACTGGGAATTGGGGACACTGGGAATTGGGGACACTGGGGATAGGGGACACTGGGAATTGGGGACACTGGGGATTGGGGACACTGGGGATGAGGTACACTGAGAACAGGGGACACTGGGAATCTGGGACACCGGGGACAAAGAGGGCCAGGGGCTGTGGTGACACTGGGTACAGCTGTGGAGTCCCAGCCGGGGCTCCTGGGGACACTCTGGGGACAGGGGAGTGGGATGTCCCCCCCACCCCACAGCCCTGTTCTCTCTGCAGGTCCTTCCCCGTGTCCCCAGCGCCACCCGGCAGCTCCACACCACCCCTGCCTGCCTCAAGGTGAGTCCACGTGTCCCCCCGTGTCCCCCTGTGTCCCCCAGAGCCACCATGTCCCCTGACACCACTGTCCTCTGACCCCACTGTCCCCTGACCCCGCTGTCCCCTGACCCCGCTGTCCCCTGACCCCGCTGTCCCCTGACCCCACTGTCCCCTGACCCCGCTGTCCCCTGACCCCACTGTCCCCTGACCCTGCTGTCCCCTGACCCCGCTGTCCCCTCTGTCCCCTGACCCCGCTGTCCCCTGACCCTGCTGTCCCCCCTGACCCCACTGTCCCCTGACCCCGCTGTCCCCCATGTCCCCTGACCCTGCTGTCCCCTGACCCTGCTGTCCCCTGACCCTGCTGTCCCCCCTGACCCCACTGTCCCCTGTGTCCCCTGACCCTGCTGTCCCCTGACCCCGCTGTCCCCCTGTGTCCCCTGACCCCACTGTCCTCTGACCCCACTGTCCCCCCTGACCCCGCTGTCCCCTGACCCCCCTGTCCCCTGACCCCGCTGTCCCCCGTGTCCCCTGACCCCGCTGTCCCCCTGTGTCCCCTGACCCCGCTGTCCCCACAGACGCGGGCAGCGCGGGTGCGTGTGGGCAAGGGGGACAAGCTGGTGACGTACGAGCAGGCGCACCCGCCACACCACATCGGGCACCGCAAGGGCTGGCTGTCCCTGCACACCGGTGCGTGACACGGGGACACGGGGGACACTGGGGACACCGGCTGTGGGGACAGCCTGAGGGGAGGTGACTGTGGTGGGGAGCACGGGGACATCCTGGGGATGGGGACATGTGGGGACATCCTGGGGATGGGACATGTGGGGCACACAGGGACATCCTGGGGATGGGGACGTGGGGAGCACGGGGACATCCTGGGGATGGGGACATGTGGGGCACACAGGGACATCCTGGGGATGGGGACATGTGGGGCATGTGGGGACATCCTGGGGATGGGGACATGTGGGGAGCACAGGGACATCCTGGGGATGGGGACATGTGGGGACATCCTGGGGATGGGACATATGGGGACATCCTGGGGATGGGACATGTGGGGACATCCTGGGGATGGGACATGTGGGGAGCACAGGGACATCCTGGGGATGGGGACATGTGGGACATGTGGGGTTGGGACATGTGGGGACATCCTGGGGATGGGACATGTGGGGACATCCTGGGGATGGGGACATGTGGGGAGCACAGGGACATCCTGGGGATGGGGACATGTGGGGACATCCTGGGAATGGGGACATGTGGGGACATCCTGGGGATGGGGACATGTGGGACATGTGGGGACATCATGGGGATGGGACATGTGGGGCACACAGGGACATCCTGGGGATTGGGGACATGTGGGGAGCACAGGGACATCCTCAGGGAACCTGTGTGGCAAGGCTGGCACAGTGACCAGTCACCAGTGCCACCACTGTGTCCCCTCAGGGAACCTGTGTGGCAAGGCTGGCACTGCAGGGCAGTCACCAGTGCCACCAGTGTCACCAGTGTCACCACCGTGTCCCCCCAGGTAACCTGTGTGGCCAGGCTGGCACTGCAGGGCAGTCACTAATGTCCCCAGTGTCACCATTGTGTCCCCCAGGTAACCTGTGTGGCCAGGCTGGCACTGCAGGGCAGTCACTAATGTCCCCAGTGTCACCATTGTGTCCCCCAGGTAACCTGTGTGGTGATGCTGGCACTGCAGGGCAGTGACACCAGTGTCCCCAGTGTCACCAGTGCCACCACCGTGTCCCCTCAGGTAACCTGTGTGGCCAGGCTGGCACTGCAGGGCAGTGTCACCAGTGTCACCATTGTGTCCCCCAGGTAACCTGTGTGGCCAGGCTGGCACTGCAGGGCAGTCACTAATGTCCCCAATGTCACTGTGTCCCCCAGGTAACCTGTGTGGCGAGGCTGGCACTGCAGGGCAGTGTCACCAGTGTCACCAGTGTCACCATTGTGTCCCCCAGGTAACCTGTGTGGCGAGGCTGGCACTGCAGGGCAGTCACTAATGTCCCCAGTGTCACCATTGTGTCCCCCAGGTAACCTGTGTGGCCAGGCTGGCACTGCAGGGCAGTCACTAATGTCCCCAATGTCACTGTGTCCCCTCAGGGAACCTGTGTGGCGAGTCTGGCACTGCAGGGCAGTCACTAATGTCCCCAATGTCACTGTGTCCCCCAGGTAACCTGTGTGGCCAGGCTGGCACTGCAGGGCAGTCACTAATGTCCCCAATGTCACTGTGTCCCCTCAGGGAACCTGTGTGGCGAGTCTGGCACTGCAGGGCAGTCACTAATGTCCCCAGTGTCACTGTGTCCCCCAGGTAACCTGTGTGGCGAGGCTGGCACTGCAGGGCAGTCACTAATGTCCCCAGTGTCATTGTGTCCCCCAGGTAACCTGTGCGGCGAGGCTGGCACTGCAGGGCAGTGTCACCAATGTCCCCAATGTCACTGTGTCCCCCAGGTAACCTGTGTGGCGAGGCTGGCACTGCAGGGCAGTGTCACCAGTGTCCCCAATGTCACTGTGTCCCCCAGGTAACCTGTGTGGCCAGGCTGGCACTGCAGGGCAGTGTCACCAGTGTCACCATTGTGTCCCCCAGGTAACCTGTGTGGCGAGGCTGGCACTGCAGGGCAGTGACACCAGTGTCACCAATGTCACTGTGTCCCCCCAGGTAACCTGTGTGGCAAGGCTGGCACTGCAGGGCAGTCACTAATGTCCCCAATGTCACTGTGTCCCCCAGGTAACCTGTGTGGCCAGGCTGGCACTGCAGGGCAGTGACACCAGTGTCCCCAATGTCACTGTGTCCCCCAGGTAACCTGTGTGGCGAGGCTGGCACTGCAGGGCAGTGTCACCAGTGTCCCCAGTGTCACTGTGTCCCCCAGGTAACCTGTGTGGCAAGGCTGGCACTGCAGGGCAGTCACTAATGTCCCCAATGTCACCATTGTGTCCCCCAGGTAACCTGTGTGGCCAGGCTGGCACTGCAGGGCAGTCACTAATGTCCCCAATGTCACCATTGTGTCCCCCAGGTAACCTGTGTGGCGAGGCTGGCACTGCAGGGCAGTGTCCCCAATGTCACTGTGTCCCTCAGGTAACCTGTGTGGCGAGGCGGGCGCGGCGCAGCGGGCGGTGGAGGACGCGTTCCTGCGGCGGTTCCTGTACGGGACATTCCCGGGGCTGCTGGCGGACGAGGTGGTGCTGAAGCGGCGCGGGAACCTTCTGGTGATCTGTGCCCTGCTGGGCCGGGCACTGCCACCCCACAAACTCTACTTCCTGCTGGGCTACACCGAGACCCTGCTCAGCCACTTCTACAAGTGCCCCGTGCGCCTGGAGCTGCAGACCGTGCCCGCTCGCGTGCCCTACAAGTACCTGTAGGGTCAGGAATGAACCCATAGGTGTCCCTATGGAATGCTCTGGAATGTTCTCTGTGCCCTACAAATACCTGTAGGGTCAGGAATAAACCCACAGGTGTCCCCATGGAATGCTCTGTGCCCTACAGGTACCTGTAGGGTCAGGATAAACATAAACATCCACATGGAATGCTCTGGAATGTCCTCTGTGCCCTACAAGTACCTGTAGGGTCGGGAATAAACCCATAGGTGTCCCCATGGAATGCTCTGGGATGTCCTCTGTGCCCTACAAATACCTGTAGGGTCAGGAATAAACCCATAGGTGTCCCCATGGAATGCTCTGTGCCCTACAAATACCTGTAGGGCTGGGATAAACCCATAGGTGTCCCCGTGGAATTCTCTGGAATGTTCTCTGTGCCCTACAAATACCTGTAGGGCTGGGAATAAACATAAACATCCCCATGGAATGCTCTGTGCCCTACAGGTGCCTGTAGGGTCAGGAATAAACCCATAGGTGTCCCCATGGAATGCTCTGTGCCCTACAGGTGCCTGTAGGGTCAGGAATAAACCCATAGGTGTCCCCATGGAATGCTCTGTGCCCTACAAATACCTGTAGGGCTGGGAATAAACCTATAGATGTCCCCATGGAATTCTCTGGAATGTCTTCTGTGCCCTACAAGTACCTGTAGGGTTGGGAATGACCCTATAGGTGTCCCCATGGAATGCTCTAGAATATCCTCTGTGCCCTACAAATACCTGTAGGGCTGGGATAAACTCATAGGTGTCCCCATGGAATGCTCTGGAATGTCCTCTGTGCCCTACAAATACCTGTAGGGCTGGGATAAACTCATAGGTGTCCCCATGGAATGCTCTGTGCCCTACAAATACCTGTAGGGCTGGGAATAAACATAAACATCCCCATGGAATGCTCTGTGCCCTACAGGTGCCTGTAGGGCCGGGAATAAACCCATAGGTGTCCCCATGGAATGCTCTGTGCCCTACAAATACCTGTAGGGCTGGGAATAAACCTATAGATGTCCCCATGGAATTCTCTGGAATGTCTTCTGTGCCCTACAAGTACCTGTAGGGTCGGGAATGAACCTATAAATGTCCCCATGGAATGGTCTGTGCCCTACAAGTACCTGTAGGGTTGGGAATGACCCTATAGGTGTCCCCATGGAATGCTCTAGAATATCCTCTGTGCCCTACAAGTGCCTGTAGGGCTGGGAATAAACCCATAAATGTTCCCATGGAATGCTCTGGGATCTTCTCTGTGCCCTACAAGTACCTGTAGGGCTGGGAATAAACCCATAGGTGTCCCCATGGAATGCTCTGTGCCCTACAAGTGCCTGTAGGGCCAGGAGTGAAGGTCCCATGGGGCGTGCTGTGGGACCCCAGCCATAGTGCCACCAGCCATGGTGCCACCAGCCAGGGTGGCACTGCCAGGGATGTGCAGCCAGGGCTGTGCCCCACATGTCCCCACAATGTTCTTGTCCCCCACAGCCTGTCCCTGTGTCCCCAAGCCCGGTGACACTTGGCAGCTTAGGCACAGCCCCCCCTTCCCCCCACAGCCAGTCCAGGATGTGACCCCAGGCTGGGAGGGTTTGGGGGCCCCATTCCTGTGGTGGCATCGTGCCCTGCGTGTCCCTGTCACCGCCGTGTCACCGCGTGTGTGTCACCACCTGTGTGTTACCACGTGTGTGTGTCACCACCTGTGTGTCACCATGTGTGTGTGTCACCACGTGTGTATCACCACCTGTGTCACCACGTGTGTGTCACCACCTGTGTGTCACCACCTGTGTGTCACCACGTTTGTGTCACCACATATGTGTCACCACCTGTGTGTCACCACATATGTGTCACCACGTGTGCCCCATGAGGCTTCCCCCCAGCGATGTCCATGTGTCCCCATGTCCCCACAGTGTCCTTGTGTCCTGTGGGGCTTTATTGATGTCCCTGTGCCCCCCTGTGGTGTCCCCAGTGTGTCCCCTCTGCCCCGTGTGTCCCTGTCCCCATGTGCCCCACGAGTCCCCACACAGCCCAGTGTGTCCCCCTGCCCGTGTGTCCCTGTCCCCACGGTGTCCTTGTGTCCTGTGGGGCTTTACTGATGTCCCCTTGTCCCCTGTGGTGTCCCCAGTGTGTCCCCCTGCCCCGTGTGTCCCCATGTCCCCATGGTGTCCTTGTGCCCTGTGGGGCTTTACTGATGTCCCTGTGCCCCCTGTGGTGTCCCCAGTGTGTCCCCTCTGCCCCGTGTGTCCCTGTCCCCACGGTGTCCTTGTGTCCTGTGGGGCTTTACTGATGTCCCCTTGTCCCCTGTGGTGTCCCCTCTGCCCCGTGTGTCCCTGTCCCCACGGTGTCCTTGTGTCCTGTGGGGCTTTATTGATGTCCCCTTGTCCCCTGTGGTGTCCCCAGTGTGTCCCCCTACCCCATGTGTCCCTGTCCCCACAGTGTCCTTGTGTCCTGTGGGGCTTTATTGATGTCCCTGTGTCCCCTGTGGTGTCCCCAGTGTGTCCCCTCTGCCCCATGTGTCCCTGTCCCCACAGTGGCCATGTCCCTGTCCCCACAGTGTCCTTGTGCCACACGTGGCCCCGTGTCCTCAGCACTCTTGTGCCCCACATCCTGTCCCCGTGTCCCCAACCCCTGTGACTTTTGGGAGCTGAGGCACAGCCCCCCTTCCTCCCGACCCATCCCAGTCCAACCAGTCCAGGATGTGACAAAACCAGTTTAAATAGAAAGGGGGGAGTGGCACAGGCAGGGAGTGGGGATCAGGGGGGGTCAGTACTCTTCGGACACCATGCCCGTGTCCATGCCCGTGTCCGTGTTTGTGTCCATGTCCGTGTTTGTGTCCGTGTTTGTGCCCATGTCCATGTTTGTGCCCATGTCCATGTCTGTGCCCGTGTCCGTGTCCCTGCCTGTGTCCGTGTCCATGTCCATGTCCGTGTCCATGTCCCTGCCTGTGTCCGTGTCCGTGTCCATGTCCATGTCTGTGTCCTTGTCTTTGTCCTTGTTTTTGCCCCTGTTCTTGTTCTTCTTGTCCTTCTTCTTGTCCTTGTCCTTGCCACCCTTGCCCTTGTCCTTGCCCATGTCCTTGCCCTTGCCACCCTTGCCAATGTCCTTGCCCATGTCCTTGTCCTTGCCACCCTTTCCCATCTCCATGTCCTTGTCCTTGTCACCCTTTCCCATCTCCATGTCCTTGTCCTTGTCCTTGCCACCCTTTCCCATCTCCATGTCCTTGTCCTTGTCACCCTTTCCCATCTCCATGTCCTTGTCCTTGCCCTTGTCACCCTTGCCCATCTCCATGTCGCTGTCCTTGAAGCAGGGGTTGCCAAGGCCCAGCCCTTTCTGCGCCGCGTCCCCCGGCGTGTCCTCGTGCAGTGGCACCCGCAGCCTGGGCCCTGTGGGGACAACGGGCACAGTGCCAGCCTGTCCCTGTCCCCAGGGCCCTGTGGGGACAATGGGCACGGTGCCAGCCTGTCCCTGTCCCCAGGGCTGAGGGGGGACAATGGGCACGGTGCCAGTGGGGACAGTGTGGAGCTGTCCCTGTCCCCAGAGGTGACACAGGGCACAGGGGTCTGTCCCTGTCCCCAGAGGTGATCCGGGGCACAGTGGGGGACAGTGTGGAGCTGTCCCTGTCCCCAGCAGTGACACGGGGCACATGTCCCTGTCCCCAGCGGTGACACGGGGCACAGTGGGGACAGTGTGGAGCTGTCCCTGTCCCCAGAGGTGGCACGGGGCACATGTCCCTGTCCCCAGAGGTGACACGGGGCACATGTCCCTGTCCCCAGAGGTGACACGGGGCACAGTGGGGACAGTGTGGAGCTGTCCCTGTCCCCAGAGGTGCCACAGGGCACATGTCCCTGTCTCCAGAGGTGACACGGGGCACATGTCCCTGTCCCCAGCGGTGACACAGGGCACAGTGGGGACAGTGTGGAGCTGTCCCTGTCCCCAGCAGTGACACGGGGCACATGTCCCTGTCCCCAGAGGTGGCACGGGGCACATGTCCCTGTCCCCAGAGGTGACACGGGGCACAGGGGGCTGTCCCCGTCCCCAGAGGTGACACGGGGCACAGTGGGGACAGTGTGGAGCTGTCCCTGTCCCCAGAGGTGACACAGGGCACAGTGGGGTCAGTGTGGAGCTGTCCCTGTCCCCAGCGGTGACACAGAGCACAGTGGGGACAGTGTGGAGCTGTCCCTGTCCCCAGCAGTGGCACGGGGCACATGTCCCTGTCCCCAGAGGTGACACAGGGCACAGGGGTCTGTCCCTGTCCCCAGAGGTGACACAGGGCACAGTGGGGACAGTGTGGAGCTGTCCCTGTCCCCAGCAGTGACACGGGGCACATGTCCCTGTCCCCAGAGGTGACACAGGGCACAGGGGTCTGTCCCTGTCCCCAGAGGTGACACGGGGCTCCGTACCGATGTAGCTGAGCAGCACGGGCAGGAAGACGAGGCCGTGCGCCAGCCCCACCAGGGTGATGATGAGGTTGAGGCGGAAGAAGAAGATCTGGATGAGCCGCGCCTTGGCGAACGCCAGCACCACCACGCCCGGCAGGTTGGTCATGGCCACCCCCGCCACCACCTGCGGGGACAGCGGCCACCGCCGGTGACATCGCGCACCGGGACGGGAGAGTCCCGTGGGTCACCCCCAGGAGGGTTTGGGGTCCCGTGGGGTCACCCCAGGAGGGTTTGGGGTCCTGCAGTGTCCTCCCCATCCCAGCAGGGTTTGGTGTCCCCCGGTGTCCCTCGGTGTCCCGTGCCCACCTTGCTGCCCATGGTGACAGTGGCCTCAGCGGCTCGTGCCACCCGCGTGGGCTGGCGGCTGCGGGCGAAGGCGCAGGTGATGTGGGACACGAACTCCACCGAGATGCCCACGGCCTGTGGGGACACCGGGCTGTCACCCCCAGAGCCACCCCCTGTGCCCCCAGAGCCACCCCCTGTGCCCCCAGAGCCATCCCCAGTGCTCCCAGAGCCACCCCCAGTGCCCCAGAGCCACCCCCAGTGTCCCCAGAGCCACCCCTGTGCCCCACGGCCCCGTGTCACCACGGGCCCCGTGCCACCCCGAATTGCCCCAGCTCCTGCTGCCGCCTCCTGTGTCCCCAGAGCCACCCCGTGTCCCACCTCAGGTGGTCCCAGTGTCACCCCACATGTCCTGTGTCCCCGTGCCACCCCATGTGCCCCATGTCCCCATGCCACCCAACGTTCTCCATGTCCCTGTGCCACCCAAATTTCCCCATGTCCCCGTGCCACCCATGTGCCCCACATCCCTGTGCCACCCCATGTCCCGTGCTACCCCACGTGCCCGTGTCCCCTCTGTCCCCTCTGTCCCCTCTGTCCCCTCTGTCCCCTCCATGCCCGTGTCCCCGCTGTGCCCGCACCGCCACCAGGTTGATGAGTGCCACGGCGTTGTAGGGCACGCCCCAGAGCGCCATGAAGCCCACGGTGTCCAGCAGCACCATGCGATGGTCAGCAGCGTGGCCAGGCTGGAGCGCAGGTCCAGCCCCAGCAGCAGAAGGACACGGCGAAGGTGGGCACCAGGCACAGTGCCAGCGTCACCAACCCCTCGTACACCACCGTCAGGTACTGCTCGTAGTACACGTATGTCACCCTGCGGGACAGCAATGCTGGCACCAAAACGGGCACCAGGCACAGTGCCAGTGTCACCAACCCTCGTACACCACTGTCAGGTACTGCTCGTAGTACACGTATGTCACCCTGTGGGGACAGCAACACTGGCACTGTGCCTGGCACCGCACCTGGCACCGGAGACACTGACATGGGCACCAGGAACCCCAAAACGGGCACCAGGGCACAGTGCCAGTGTCACCAACCCCTCGTACACCACTGTCAGGTACTGCTCGTAGTACACGTATGTCACCCTGTGGGGACAGCAATGCTTGGCACCGCAACTGGCACCAGGGACACTGAAACAGGCACCAGGGACCCCAAACTGGGCACCGGGGACCCCAAAATGGGCACTGGGTGCCCCAAAATGGGCACCGGGCACCCCGAGATGGGCACTGGGCACCCCAAAACGGGCACTGGGCACCCCGAGATGGGCACCGGGCATCCCAAAACGGGCACCGGCATCCCAAAATGGGCACCGGGCACCCCGAGATGGGCACCGGGCACCCCCAAGCAGCAGCAGGCATCCCAGTGTGGACATCCCTTAACTGGTCACCCCTGACCTGGGCACCCCTGAGTTGGGACCTCCTCTAAACCCTTCCTTGTGACCCCCAAAAAGGGCACCGGGGCACCCCAGGGTGGGCTCTCTGACCTGAGCACCCCCAACCAGGAACCCCCAAGCTGGGACCCCCCCCGATCCCAGGATGGGCACCCCTAAACTGCCCACCCCCACTGGGGCCTGACCCACTCGAGACCCCCAGGAGGGGCAGAACGGGCACGGGGAGCGGGCACCGTCACCCCCCAGCCCCCGGGGGTCCCCGCGGTGCCGGGCCCCCCACTCACGTGTAGGGGAAGACGCGGAAGGCGGGGTCGGTGCCGGGGACCCTGCGCAGGGTGCGGGTGATGCGCTCGGCCAGGCGCGGGCGGAGCGCAGCGCGGCGGTGAAATCCTGGGATGTTCGCAGCGGCCGCTGGTACGCCATGAACCGGGACGCTGCGGACGGGACACCGGGCACTCGGGGGAGCGGGAACCCGGGACAGCGGGGACTCCGGACAGCGGGGACCCGGGACAGCGGGCACTCGGGACAGCGGGGACTCGGGACAGCGGGCACTCGGGACAGCGGGGACTCGGGACAGCGGGGACTCGGGGGAGTGGGCACTCGGGGGAGCGGGGATTCAGTCACTCGGGGGAGCGGGGGACCCGGGACAGCGGGGACTCACTCGGGACAGCGGGGACTCGGGACAGCGGGGACTCGGGATAGCGGGGACCCGGGACAGCGGGGACTCGGGACAGCGGGGACCCGGACAGCGGGGACTCGGGGGAGTGGGCACTCAGTCACTCGGGACAGCGGGGACCCGGACAGCGGGGACTCGGGGGAGTGGGCACTCGGGGGAGTGGGCACTCAGTCACTCGGGACAGCGGGCACTCGGGACAGCGGGGACCCGGGACAGCGGGGACTCGGGACAGCGGGGACTCGGGGGAGTAGGCACTCAGTCACTCGGGACAGCGGGGACTCGGGGGAGCGGGGACTCGGGACAGAGGGCACTCGGGACTCGGGACAGCGGGGACTCGGGGGAGTGGGCACTCGGGGGAGTGGACACTCGGGGAGTGGACACTCGGGACACCGGGCACTCGGGACAGCGGGGGACCCGGGACAGCGGGGACTCGGGACAGCGGGGACTCACTCGGGACAGCGGGGACTCGGGACACCGGGCACTCGGGGAGCGGGGACTCGGGGGAGTGGGCACTCAGTCACTCGGGACAGCGGGGACCCGGGACAGCGGGGACTCGGGGGAGTGGGCACTCGGGGGAGCGGGGATTCAGTCACTCGGGACAGCGGGGACTCAGGACACTGGGCACTCGGGACAGCGGGGACTCGGGACAGCGGGGACTCGGGGGAGTGGGCACTCAGTCACTCGGGACAGCGGGGACTCGGGACAGCGGGCAATTGGGACAGCGGGGACTCGGGGGAGTGGGCACTCAGTCACTCGGGACACCGAGCACTCGGGGGAGCGGGCACTCGAAGGAGCGGGGACTCGGGGAGTGGGCACTCGGGATAGGGGGCACTCAGGGCAGCAGTCACTCAGGGCAGGGGTCACTCACTCGGGGCAGTGGTCACTCGGGGACAGCAGGCACCAAGGGGGACAGCAGGCACCAAGGGGGACAGCAGGCACCAAGGGGGACAGCAGGCACCCCTGTCCCCGTGTCACCCCCACACTCACCCAGGATGGTGCCGTTGGCGTCCATGCTCACGGCGGTGTCATAGGCCCCCAGGCCACTGTGGGGACACGGGGTCAGTGGGGACATGGGGACAGTCAGGGGACACGGGGACAGTCAGGGGACACGGGGTCAGTGGGGACACGGGGTCAGTCAGGGGACACGGGGTCAGTGGGGACACGGGACAGTGGGACACGGGGACAGTCAGGGGACACGGGGTCAGTGGGGACACGGGGACAGTTCAGGGGACATGGGACAGTCAGGGGACACGGGGTCAGTGGGGACACGGGGACAGTCAGGGGACACGGGGACAGTCAGGGGACACGGGGTCACGGGGGACACGGGGACACCCGGGAGGGTCAGGGGACACCCAGGGAATGCCCACGCTGGTGTTCATGTCCCTGGGTGTCACCACCCCCATGGGTGGCACTGAGCCCTGGCTGTCCCCACAGGTGGCACCTACCCCCAGGTGACCCCTTGGGTGATACAAACCCCTGGGTGTCCTCATGGTCCCACCCCCTGATGTCCCCACAGTGCCACCCCCGGTGTCCCCTTGGTGCCACCGCGGTGCCACTCACCCCTTGGCACACTGCAGGGTGGGCCGGTCCTGCAGGAACCAGGGCAGAAAGTTCTGGAACTCCTGGGCCGTGGGGCGCCGCACCTGGCCCAGGCACTTCTCACACGAGCAGTTCGGGTCACCTGTGGGCACACGGAGGGGTCAGCGTGGCCACCGGCCACCGGCCACCACGGGCACCCCATCAATGGTCACCCAAGAGGCACCCGATGGCCACTGTGGTGGACACTGAACGGATCGCAAGGACCACCACAGTGGGCACGCAATGGCCACCCAATGGCTACCATGGTGGGCACCCAACAGACACCCAATGGCCACCATGGTGGGCACCCAACAGACACCCAGTGGCCACCACGGTGAGCACCCAATAGCCACCCAATGGCCACCATGATGGGCACCCAACAGACACCCAAGGACCACCACGGTGAGCACCCAAGGGTCCCCATCAACCATCACCGAACGGATCACAAGGACCACCACGGTGGGCACACAATGGCCACCCAAGGACCACCACGGTGGGCACGCAATGGCCACCCAAGGACCACCACGGTGGGCACACAATGGCCACCCAAGGACCACCACGGTGGGCACGCAATGGCCACCACGGGTCAGCCCCCAGGCCCCGCACTCACTGCCGGTGGCCGGGCAGAACTCGCCCTGGAGCTCCTGACACTCGTAGACGCGGCAGCACGGCCCCATGGGGTTCAGCCAGTCCAGGAAATCGTCCACCCACGAGGTGGCCGGGATGGCCAGGTAGGACCTGGGGGTGGGGACACGGGGCTGGCAGGAGCTGGGCACAGCTGGCCCGTGAGCCACGAGGTGGCTGGGATGGCCAGGTAGGACCTGGGGGTGGGGACACGGGGCTGGCAGGAGCCGGGCACGGCCGGCCCATGAGCCATGAGGTGGCCGGGATGGCCAAGGAGGGGACACGGGGCTGGCAGGAGCCGGGCACAGCTGGCCCGTGAGCCACGAGGTGGCCGGGGTGGCCAAGGAGGGGACACGGGGCTGGCAGGAGCCGGGCACAGCTGGCCCGTGAGCCACAAGGTGGCCGGGGTGGCCAGGTAGGACCTGGGGGTGGGGACACGGGGCTGGCAGGAGCCGGGCACGGCCGGCCCCCGGGCCCCGGTGGTCACTCACACGTTGGGGAAGCGCGTGGCCATCTGGATGGTCTGGGTGAGCGAGTCGTCGTCGCAGCCGGCGCTGGAGCAGATGGCGTTGGTGCCGTTGGGGGAGGAGAAGTCGAAGCCACCGGTGGTGACAAAGTAGGTGGGGACACCCACGGACAGGTACTGGTTGAGGTCCGAGAAGTACGGGAGCAGGTACGAGTCCTGGGGACGGCCACGCCACAGGGCTGGCACCCGCGGGGTGGCACTGGCAGGGGTCACAGCACCCCCACGTGTCCCCATATGGGGACATGTCACACCCATGTGTCCCCATATGGGGACATGTCACCCCCATGTGTCCCTAAATAGGGACATGTCACCCCCATGTGTCCCCAAACAGGGACATGTCACCCCTTTGTGTCCCCATATGGGGACATGTCACCCCCATGTGTCCCCATGTCACCCCCATGTGTCCCCATATGGGGACATGTCACCCCCATGTGTCCCCAAAAAGGGACATGTCACCCCCATTTGTCCCCAAATAGGGCTGTGTCACACCCATGTGTCCCCATACAGGGCCCCCAGGTGTCCCCAAGCCCCCCCAGGTGTCCCCAAGCCCCCCGAGGTGTCCCCAAGCCCCCCAGATGATGTCCCCAAGCCCCCCGAGGTGTCCCCAAGCCCCCCAGATGATGTCCCCAAGCCCCCCAGATGATGTCCCCAAGCCCCCCAGCCGATGTCCCCACCTCGGGCAGGGCCAGCTCCTGGTCCAGCCCCACGGACACCTGGAAGAGCAGGAAGAGCCCGGCGCAGGCCAGGAACAGGAACAGCAGCACCTGGTGCGGGGGGCTGTGCTCAGGGACCCCCAGATCCCCCCACGGCCCCCCGGGACCCCCCAGATCCCCCCACAGCCCCCCGGGACACCCCGGGACCCCCCAGATCCCCCCACAGCCCCCCAGAACCCCCCGGGTGTCCCCGGGACCCCCCCACAGCCCCCCGGGACCCCCCGGGAACCCCAGATCCCCCCACAGCCTCCCGGGACCCCCCAGATCCCCCCACGGCCCCCCGGGACCCCCCGGGACCCCCCAGATCCCCTCACGGCCCCCCGGAACCCCCCGAGTGTCCCCGGGACCCCCCACAGCCCCTCGGGACCCCCCGAGTGTCCCCGGGACCCCCCACGGCCCCCCGGGACCCCCCAGATCCCCCCAGACACCCCCACCCCTCACACCCCTCTGTCCCCCAACCCCTGCTGACCCCACACCCCCCATTCCCCCATAACCTTGTGCCCCCCGTGCCCCCCATTGTCCCCCCAGTGCCCCCCATTGTCCCCCCATTGTCCCCAATGCTGCCCCACATTCCTGTGACCCCCAGTGCCCCCCATTGTCCCCCAGTGCCCCCCATTGTCCCCCCAGTGCCTCCCAAATGTCCCCCAATGCCCCCCATGTCCCCCGTGCCCCTCCAATGTCCCCCGTGCACCCCAAATGTCCCCCATTGTCCCCCCAATGTCCCCCAATGCCCCCCGTGCCCCCCAATCCCCCGCCTGTCCCCCGTGCCCCCCAATGCCCCCCAATGCCCCCCAATGTCCCCCGTGCCCCTCCAATGCCCCCCAATGTCCCCCAATGCCCCCCGTGCCCCCAGTGCCCCCCAATGCCCCCCGTGCCCCCCATGCCCCCTCACCACGGCGGGCCGCACGATGGGGTGCAGCAGGGTGGGGCTGTAGTAGCGCTGGAGGAGGGGGCGCAGCAGCCGCGCCCCCTCCCCGGGCGGGCCCCCCTTGCCCGTCCCGCAGCAGCAGCAGAGGTCAAAGCGCCCGGCCTGGGGGCACAGCGGGGGCTGGCACCGACCCCACGGGGGTCCCCTGCCCACCCCGGGCACAGCCTGGGGGTCCCCACACCCCCCCGGGGGTCCCCACACTCCCCCGGGGGGTGCTGAAACCCACCCTGGGGGTCCTGACACCCACCCTGGGGGTCCTGACACCCATCTGGGGGTGCTGAAACCCACCCTGGGGGTCCTGAAACCCACCCTGGGGTTCCCACACTCACCTGGGGGTCCCCACACCCACCTGGGGGTCCTGACACCTCCCTGGGGGTCCTGACACCCACCTGGGGTCCCCACACCCACCCTGGGGTCCCCACACCCACCTGGGGACCCCACACCCACCCTGGGGTCCCCACACCCACCTGGGGACCCCACACCCACCCTGGAAGTCCTGACATCCCCCTGGGGGCCCCCACACCCACCTGGGGTCCTGACATCCACCTTGGGGGTCCTGACACCTACCCTGGGGGTCCTGACACCCACCCTGGGGTCCCCACACCCACCTGGGGACCCCACACCCACCCTGGGGGTCCTGAAACCCACCCTGGGGGTTCTCACACCCCCCCGGGGGTCCCCACACCCACCTGGGGGTCCCCACACCCACCTGGGGGTCCTGACACCCACCCTGAGGACCCCACACCCCCCCCGGGCCTGCCCCCGCACCCCCCTCCCCTGGCCCCGCGGTGTCCCCCGGTGTCACCTCCTGTCGCCGCCTGTCCAGCGCCACCAGCGCCACGAACCCCGACATCTGCAGCAGGAAATCGAAGGCGATGGCGAGCGCGGCCGTCAGGGCGAAGGTGCGAACGGCGGGCATGGACGAGAGGGCACCTGCGGGACCCCCGGTCACCCCCCGGGTCACCCGCGGAAACCCCCGGGTCACCCCCCGGGTCACCCCCGGGTCACCCGCGGAAACCGCCGGTCACCCCCCGGGTCACCCCCTGTCACCTCCTGTCATCCCCGGGTCACCCGCGGAAACCCCCTGTCACCTTCTGCCATCCCCGGGTCACCCCCGGGTCACCCTCTGCCACCCCCGGGTCACCCCCGGGTCACCCCCTGTCACCTCCTGTCATCCCCGGGTCACCCACCGGGACACCCTCTGCCACCCCCGGGTCACCTTCTGTCACCCCCGGGTCACCCCCGGGGTCACCGGACACCCGCGGAAACCCCCGGGTCACCCCCGGGTCACCCTCTGCCACCCCCGGGTCACCCACCGGACACCCCCCGGGTCACCGGGACCCCACGCCAGCCCACCCTCACCTCCCCACCCCCATCCCCTGACCCGTCCCCCCTGTGTCCCCCGCGCCCCCCCGGTGTCCCCGGTGTCCCCGCTGTCCCCGGTGTCCCCGCTGTCCCCGCTGTCCCCCCGGTGTCCCCGATGTCCCCGCTCCCCGCGATGTCCCCGGTGTCCCCCGGTGTCCCCGGTGTCCCCGCTCCCCCCGCTCCCCCCGGTGTCCCCGCTGTCCCCGCTGTCCCCGCTCCCCCCGGTGTCCCCGCTGTCCCCCCGCTGTCCCCGGTCCCCCCGGTGTCCCCGGTGTCCCCGCACGCACCGAGGAGGAAGCAGACGCTCTCGGAGAGGCTGCAGAGCAGCATGCTGGGGGCCACCTGTGCCAGCACCCGCCCCAGCTGCTGCTCCCGCGTCTCGCCCGGCTCCCGCTGCGACTGCTGCTGCCCGGGGGGGGACAGGGCCAGCCCGGGGTCACCCCAGCTCCGGGGGACACCCCCAGCTCGGGGGGACACCCTGGGACACCCCAGCTCCGGGGACACCCCCAGCTCGGGGGGACACTCCCAGCTCCGGGGGACACCCCCAGCTCCGGGGTCATCCCCAGCTCCGGGGGTCACCCCCAACTCCCGGGGACACCCCCAGCTCGGGGGGACACCCTGAGACACCCCCAGCTCCGGGGTCACCCCAGCTCCGGGGGACACCCCCAGCTCGGGGGGACACCCCCAGCTCCGGGGACACCCCAGCTCGGGGGGACACCCCCAGCTCCGGGGGACACCCTGGGACACCCCAGCTCCGGGGACACCCCCAGCTCCGGGGTCACCCCAGCTCCTGGGGACACCCAGGACCACCCCCAGCTCCGGGGGACACCCCCAGCTCCGGGGGACACCCCCAGCTCCGGGGGACACCCTGGACCCCCCCCAGCTCCGGGGGTCACCCCCAACTCCCGGGGACACCCCCAGCTCCGGGGCCACCCCAGCTCCGGGTGACACCCGGGGACACCCCCAGCTCCGGGGTCATCCCCAGCTCCGGGGGACACCCCCAACTCCCGGGGTCACTCCCAGCTCTCGGGGACACCCCCAGCCCCGGGGACACCCCCAGGAACCCCTGCCCAGTGCCCCACGGGCACCCCCCGCCCACCCGAGGGTGCCCACCTGCCCCACGGGGACACATTCCCCATGGGGACACCTGTCCTCAAAGTGTCCCCAAGCCCTGAGTGTCCCCTTCTGCCCCACGGGGATCCCCGCTGCCCTCAGGTGTCCCCCTCCATGGGGATTCCTGTCCCCAAAGTGTCCCCAAAGGGTCCTCAAAGTGTCCCCAGAGGTGTCCCCGTGCCCCATGGAGACCCCCGACCCCAAAGACCCCCATGCCCACAGGGTCCCTGTCCCCAGAGGTGTCCCCAAAGTGTCCCCAGAGGTGTCCCCAAGCCCCGAGGAGCCCCCCGAGCCCCCCGCGCCCCCAAACCCCGCTGTCCGCCGCACCTGCAGCTCCTGCACGAAGATGAAGATGTTGTCGGCGCCCACGGCCAGCACGAGGAAGGGCACGACCTCGAGGATGATGAGGGACGAGGGCAGCCCCAGCAGCGACAGCAGCCCCATGGAGGCCAGCACGGCCCCCAGCACCACGGCGATGCCACCGAGCGCCAGCGTCACCTTCGACTCCACCTGCGGCACCCCCACATCAGCACCCCGGGCCCCCCCGGCCGCTGCCACCACCCCGAACCCCCCGGGGCTCCCCGGGACCCTCCACGGAACCGCCCAGGGCACCCCCAAACCGACCCCCGAACCCCCCCGGGGCTCCCCGGGACCCTCAGCCACACCCGGACCCCCCCAGACCGACCCCCGAACCCCCCCGGGGCTCCCCGGGACCCTCAGCCACACCCGGACCCCCCCAGACCGACCCCCGAACCCCCCGGGGCTCCCCGGGACCCTCCCCCGAACCGCCCAGGGCACCCCCAAACCGACCCCCGATCCCCCCCAAACCACCTCCAAACCCTCCCAGGGTTCACCAGGACCTTCCATCACCCCCGAACCCCCCAAACCGACCCCGAACCCCCCCGGGGCTCCTCGTGACCCTCCGCCACCCCCAAACCCCCTCGGGCCCCCCAAATCGACCCCCGAAGCCCCCGGGGTGCACCAGGACCCTCAGCCACCCCCGGACACCCTCGGGGCCCCCCAAATCCGCCGCCCCGGGGCTCACCAGGACCCTCAGCCAACCCCGAACCCCCCAAATCCGCTCCCCCGGACCCCCGGGGCTCACCAGGACCCTCCACCACCCCCGGACCCCCCAAATCCGCTCCCCCGGACCCCCGGGGCTCACCAGGACCCTCCACCACCCCCGGACCCCCCAAATCCGCTCCCCCGGACCCCCGGGGCTCACCAGGACCCTCCACCACCCCCGGACCCCCCAAATCCGCTCCCCCGGACCCCCGGGGCTCACCAGGACCCTCCGCCAGGCCGTGTACTCGCCCAGGGCCAGCGCGATGTAGACGAAGACCAGCAGGTAACTGGTGGCGAACACCGGGATGTCCTCCCCGCTCGTGCGGTTGATCTCGTCCTCCAGAGAGCGCTGAGGGGACAGCGACAGCGACAGCGACAGCTGAGGGGGCACAGGGACCGGGGGACACCAGGAGCACGGGGACATGGGGACATTGGGGGACACGGGGACATGGAGAGGACACGGGGACATGGAGAGGACACGGGGACATGGAGAGGACACGGGGACATGGAGGGGACAGGGACACCAGGAGCACGGGGACATGGGGACATTGGGGGACACGGGGACATTGGGGGACACGCGGACATGGAGAGGACACGGGGACATGGAGGGGACAGGGACACCAGGGACACGGGGACACTGGGGGACAGGGACATGGAGGGAACACGGGGAACACCGGGGACATGGAGGGGACACGGGGACATGGAGGGGACACGGGGACATGGAGGGCACGGAAGGGACACGGGGACATTGGGGGACAGGGGGACACGAAGGGGACATAGGGACCTGGAGGGGACACGGTGGCACCAGGGACAAGGGGACACGGGGACACGGGGACATGGAGGGGACACGGAGGCACGGAAGGGACACGGGTGGCACGGAGGGCACAGAGGGGACACTGAGGGGACACGGGGGCACGGAGGGCACAGAGGGGACACTGAGGGGACACGGGGGCACGGAGGGCACAGAGGGGACACTGAGGGGACACGGGGGCACGGAAGGCACACGGGGGCACGGAGGGCACAGAGGGGACACTGAGGGGACACGGGTGGCACGGAGGGCACAGAGGGCACACTGAGGGGACACGGGGGCACGGAAGGCACACGGAGGGCACAGAGGGCACACTGAGGGGACACAGGTGACAGCAGGGACACACCTCGGCCATGAAGGTGACCGAGAGGTTGTGGCGGTGCTGGCGCTGGAAGTCGCGCACCACCTGCAGGAAGCGGCGCTCCCAGCTCAGCGCCCACTCGAGGCGCGGGTCCCCCCGCGGGAAGTTGTTCAGCGAGTAGGTGACAATCAGAGCCTCGGCCTCCGTGTACTCCGACTCTGCGGGGACACTCGGGTCACGGCGCGGGGACACGGCGGGGACACGGCGGGGACCCCCGGGCCAGCCCCGAGCCCCCCGTACCGCGGTAGCCGCCCAGGGCGATGTAGGGGAACACGGGCCCGCCGTACTCGGCCATGCAGCTCAGCTCCAGCGCCGTGATGTCCTTGAACGAGAGCGGGGAGCTGGTGGCGACAGGGCCGGGGGCGTCAGCGGGGGCTGTGCCCGCCCGGCCCCCCGCCCGGAACGGGGGACACCCCAGAGCCACAGCCCCACGGTGATGGGGACAGGAGACACCCCAGAGTCACAGCCCCATGGTGACAGGAGACACCCCAGAGCCACAGCCCCATGGTGATGGGGACACGGGGGACACCCCAGAGCCACAGCCCCACGGTGATGGGGACAGGAGACACCCCAGACCCACAGCCCCACGGTGATGGGGACACGCGGGGGACACCCCAGAGTCACAGCCTGGCACCCCATGGGGACAGGAGACACCCCAGAGCCACAGCCCCATGGTGATGGGGACACACGGGGGACACCCCAGAGTCACAGCCTGGCACCCCATGGGGACAGGAGACACCCCAGAGCCACAGCCCCATGGTGACAGGGGACACGGGGGACACCCCAGAGCCACAGCCCCACGGTGATGGGGACACGGGGGGGACACCCCAGAGTCACAGCCCCACGGTGACAGGGGACACCCCAGAGTCACAGCCCCATGGTGATGGGGACACGGGGGGGACACCCCAGAGCCCCAGCCTGGCACCCCATGGTGACAGGGGACACCCCAGCCCCACAGTGATGGGGACACACGAGTGACACCCCAGCCCCACAGTGATGGGGACACACGGGTGACACCCCAGCCCCACGGTGTTGGGGACACACGGGTGACACCCGAGCCCCACAACCGCGCTCCCCCCGTCCCCGGCGGATCCCCCCGCGCCCCCCGCGGCCCCGCACGCACTTGGCGCAGTAGATGAGGTGATCGTGCCAGTCCACCGTGCCCTGCTCCTTGCCGTTCTCCTCGCGGGCGGTGAGCTCCAGGCGGCTGCGGTTGTTCTGGAAGTACTGCGTGACGCTGGACACGGCGCAGTCCCCCACGCGGGGCGCTCCGGGGTTCAGCGGCGCGTAGCACACATCCCGCAGGCTCACGTTCCTGCCCGAGCCCGCTGCCCACGCCGTGGTGGCCGCCAGCGTCTCCTGCAGCTCCAGCAGCGCCCGCAGCACCTCCTCGGCCAGGACCCCGCTGAAATTCTTGGATCCGAACAGCACCGAGTCGTAGGTGAGGCCGGGGCGCCCCGGCGCCGTCACGATCACCTGGTTGGTGCGCAGGAAGGGCCCGAAGTGGCGGTCGTGGAACTCCTTCTCTTGCCGGGCGCGGCTCTCCGGCGCCGACCACAGCTCCACGGGGTCCGTGGTGAGCCGCAGGGTCACCAGCCCGGCCGAGAGCCCTCCGGCCACCGCCACGGCCAGGGCCAGCACCAGCCCGGGCCGCGAGGCCACGGCGGTGCCCCAGCGGCGGAACGCGCCCTCCAGGGCTCGCTGCCAGCCGCCCCCCGCCCGCCGCTTGGGCGCCGGTTCTGCCGCGCCCCGGAGGCACAGCGCGGCCGCCAGGAAGGCCAGGGCGAGCAGCGCGAAGAGCAGGAGGCAGATGAAGAGCACCCCATCCATCCGGCCCACGCGGAACGGCGGCGGCTCCTCGGGCAGCACCACGGGCGGACACGCCAGGGCGCAGTCCTGGCACGAACACGGCTCCTGCCCGGCGCCCGGAGCTTGGTCGCAGCTCCAGGCGGGCGCGTCCAGCGGAACGATGCCCTGGCCGGGCTCGGAGCCCTCGGGCAGCAGGACGAACTCGATCTGCAGCGGCGCCAGCCCGTTGCTCTTGTCACCCTGGAAGTCCAACCAGCGCTGCGCCGTGCACAGCTCCGCGCCGTAGCGGCCGCACATGGTGGCGATGGCGAAGCCGCCGGTGGCCGGCAGCCGCACGCCCTGGCACGAAGCGAAGGCGGCCTCGGCGTAGCGGCGGCGGTAGAAAACCCGGTACTCCAGCACGGCCAGGGAACCGGGCACCGCGGGGTACTCGGCCACGCGGGTGATGTTGGTGAACACGCTCTGGTCCGGGCTGCAGATGTTGCGGCAGTAGAGGTTGGCGAAGTTGCGGGCGCACGCCGGACACCGCGCCAGGACCGTGCCGGACACTCCCACGCTGAGGCTGAGCGCGCTGAGCTGGCTGTAGCTGCAGCACACGCGCGTGGTGCCATTGTCGCGGACCAGCTCGGGACACACCGAGCGCAGCAGCGACAGAAGCCGCCCCGAGGCCACCCGGGCCGGGCTGTTGGACACGCAGGGAACCTTGGAGGGCAGCAGGGACACGTTCACCTCCGGGTTCCGGCCGCACTCGCCGTAAAAGGCGCAGAAACCCGGCTGGTGAATGGGGGTGAGCGACGGAGAGACCTGCGGGGACAGGGACAGGGATGGGGACAGGGACAGGGACACAGGGACAGCGATGGGGACACAGGGACAGGGACACAGGGACAGCGATGGGACAGGGATGGGGACAGCGATGGGACAGGGATGGGGACAGGGACAGCGATGGGACAGGGACAGGGACAGCGATGGGGACAGGAATGGGGACACAGGGACAGGGACACAGGGACAGGGATGGGGACACAGGGACAGGGACAGCGATGGGGACAGCGATGGGACACAGGGACAGGGATGGGGACAGGGATGGGGACACAGGGACAGCGATGGGACAGAGGGACAGCGATGGGACAGGGATGGGGACACAGGGACGGGGACAGGGACAAGGGATGGGGACAGGGACAGCGATGGGGACAGGGACAGCAATGGGACACAGGGACAGGGGACAGGGATGGGGACAGGGACAGGGATGGGGACAGGGACAGGGATGGGGACAGGGACAGGGATGGGGACAGGGACAGGGATGGGACACAGGGACAGGGGACAGGGGACAGGGATGGGGACAGGGACAGGGATGGGTTGGTGGCACCTTGAGGGGACAAGGGGAACCTGGTGGGCACTGCCGAGGTGTCCCCACAGCTCTGCCGCCATCAGTTCCTCCAAATGCCACCCAAATGTCACCCAAATGCCACCCAAATGTCACCCGAAGGGCACCACAGCAGTGTCCCCCCTGCTCTGTCACCCTCTGTCCCTCCAAATGTCACCCAAAGGGGGCCACAAGGAGTCCCTGGTTCTGCCACACCCAGTGGCCCAAAACATCACCCAGATGTCACCCAGATGTCACCCAAATGTCACCCAAATGTCACCCGAAGGGCACCGCAGCAGTGTCCCCCCTGCTCTGTCACCCTCTGTCCCTCCAAATGTCACCCAAATGTCACCCAAATGTCACCCAAAGGGGGCCACAAGGAGTCCCTGGTTCTGCCACACCCAGTGGCCCAAAACATCACCCAGATGTCACCCAGATGTCACCCAGATGTCACCACGAGGGTGTCCCCTCCTCTCAGGGGGTTCTGCCACTCTCAGTCCCCCAAATGTCACCCTGATGTCACCCTGGTGTCACCCTGATGTCACCCTGATGTCACGCTGATGTCACCCAGGTGTCACCCTGATGTCACCCCGGTGTCACCACAAGGAGCGGCTCGGCCACTCCCAGCTCCTCTGAACGGCGCCCAAAGGGCAGCTCCAGGGTGTCCCCAGCGCTGCCACCTCTCAATGTCACCCAAATGTCACCCGGTGGGTGCCACAGCGCTGTCCCCTGCTCCTGCCACCCCCAAACCTCCCAAGTGCCACCCAAATGTCACCAAGGCTCCCACTGCCGCCACCCCCAGTGTCACCCGGCTGTCCCCCTGTCCCCTGCGTCCTTCCAGTGCCACCGCGGTGTCCCCTGTCCCCGCCAGTGCCACCCTCCGTGTCCCCTGTCCCCTCCAGTGCCACCCGTGGTGTCCCCCGTGTCCTTTCCAGTGCCACCCATGGTGTCCCCTGTCCCTCCAGTGCCACCGCGGTGTCCCCTGTCCCCTCCAGTGCCACCCACGCTCTCCCCTGTCCCTCCCAGTGCCACCGCGGTGTCCCCCCTGTCCCCTCCAGTGCCACCCGCGGTGTCCCCTGTCCCCTCCCAGTGCCACCCACGCTCTCCCCTGTCCCTCCCAGTGCCACCGCGGTGTCCCCCCTGTCCCCTCCAGTGCCACCCGCGGTGTCCCCTGTCCCCTCCCAGTGCCACCGCGGTGTCCCCCGTGTCCCTCCCAGTGCCACCGCGGTGTCCCCTGTCCCCTCCAGTGCCACCCGTGGTGTCCCCCGTGTCCTTTCCAGTGCCACCCATGGTGTCCCCTGTCTCTCCCAGTGCCACCGCGGTGTCCCCCCTGTCCCCTCCAGTGCCACCGCGGTGTCCCCCGTGTCCTCTCCAGTGCCACCCACGCTCTCCCCTGTCCCTCCAGTGCCACCCGCGGTGTCCCCTGTCCCCTCCCAGTGCCACCCACGCTCTCCCCTGTCCCCTCCAGTGCCACCCGCGGTGTCCCCTGTCCCCTCCAGTGCCACCCACGCTCTCCCCTGTCCCCTCCAGTGCCACCCATGGTGTCCCCTGTCCCCTCCAGTGCCACCGCGGTGTCCCCCGTGTCCCTCCCAGTGCCACCGCGGTGTCGCGTGTCCCCTACCAGCGCCAGGAGCGCGGCCAGCAGCGCTGCGGGCAGTGCCAGGGTGGCGGCCATGCTGTCGGGGATGTCCCCAAGTGCCACCCGCGCCTTTAAAGCCCCCCCGCCCCCGCGCTGGCCCGATGGCCCCGGGGCCAATCAGCCCGGCCCGGATCGATCATTAACCGGAGCCTTCGATCCCGATCGATCGATCCGGGCGGGGCCAGCGCGGCCCCGCCCCCGGCGGGGACAAAATGCGACAATTCGGGAGCCGAGGGTGGCAGTGCCACCAAGGGCCACCCGTGGGCACCGCTCTGGGGACAGCGGGGGTGGCACAGGGTGGCGGCGGGATGTCACCCGCCTGTGCCGGTGCCACATCCCCGGTGTCCCCGGTGTCCCCGGTGTCCCACAGGTGTTCCCCAGGTGTCCCCGGTGTCCCCCAGGTGTCCCCCAGGCCGTGGGGAGGGACCCTGCGGGGACAGGGCCACCCCGCTGGTGACAGGGTCAGGCTGGTGCCACCCCCGTGCGACACTGCCATCCCCATGTGGCAGTGCCACCCCCGTGCCACCCCGTGTGACAGTGTGACAGTGCCACCCGGCGCCACCCGGTGCCCTCTGTCCCTGTGCCGGGCGGGTTCAGGCCCTCGGGATCCTCGATGTCGCCGGGCAATGCCACCCTCGATGTCACCGCTCAGTGCCACCCCCGCCCTCGATGTCATCGATCAGTGCCATCCCCACCCCTGATGTCGCCGGGCAGTGCCATCCCCACTCCCGATGTCGCCGGGCAGTGCCACCCCCGCCTTCGATGTCACCGCTCAGTGCCACCCTCGATGTCGCCGCTCAGTGCCACCCCCACCCCCGATGTCGCCGAGGCAGTGCCACCCTCGATGTCGCCGCTCAGTGCCACCCCCACTCCCCTGTCACCGCTCAGTGCCACCCCCGGTCCCGGTGCCACCCCCGCCGCCCGGGTCCCCGCAGTGTCCCCGCTCGGTGCCACCCCCGATGCCACCCCCGGGTGTCCTTGTCCCTCTGTTTATGGCCCCGGTGGCCTTGGGGACGCTATCGGGGGACAGATAACGGGGGACAGATAACGGGGGGGTCCCGCCCTGCCACCTTTGCCCAGCCTGTCCCCAACCTGTCCCCAGAGTGTCCCCAAGGTGCCACCAACCTGTCCCCAAGGTGTCTCCAAGGTGTCACCAGCCTGTCCCCAACCTGTCCCCAAGGTGTCCCCAACCTGTCCCCAGGGTGTCCCCAGCCCCTGCCCGGCCCTGTCCCCAGCCCAGGGGACACCAGGGGACACCAGAGCGGCTCCTTGGCACCTTTATTTGTCACCAGCTCCTCGGGGGGAGGACACAGGGTGGCCCTGGTGGCCCCAGGGTGACACAGAGGGGACAGCCGGGTCCCCAGGGTGACACAGAGGTGACAGCTGGGTCCCCAGGGTGACACAGGGGTGACAGCCGGGTCCCCAGGGTGACACAGATGGGACAGCCGGGTCCCCAGGGTGACACAGGGGTGACAGCTGGGTCCCCAGGGTGACACAGGGAGGTGACAACTGGGTCCCCGGGGTGGCCGCGGTGCCCTCAGGGTGTCACCCAAGGGCTCAGAGAGTGACACCGGTGTCCCCAAGGTGGCACTGGGGTAACAGCAGGAGGCACAGGAGGTGTCCCAAGGGGGCTCAGGGGTGTCCCCAGCTGTCCCCAGGGGTTCAGGGCGTGTCCCCAGGTGTCCCCAGGTGTCTCAGGGGTGTCCCCAGGTGTCCCCAGGGGTTCAGGGCGTGTCCCCAGGTGTCCCCAGGTGTCTCAGGAGGTGTCCCCAGGTGTCCCCAGGTGTCTCAGGTGTCTCAGGAGGTGTCCCCAGGTGTCCCCAGGTGTCTCAGGTGTCTCAGGGGTGTCCCCAGGTGTCCCCAGGTGTCCCCAGGTGTCTCAGGAGCTGTCCCCAGGTGTCCCCAGGTGTCTCAGGAGGTGTCCCCAGGTGTCCCCCGCCTGTTCCCCCGCCGGCTGTACCGGAAGCTCTGCAGGGGATTCCCGGAGCCGCGGGGCTGCGGGAACGGGGCACGGTCAGGGGGGGATTTTGGGGGGGATTCTGGGGGGATTTGGGGGATTTGGGGGAGGTTTTGGGGGGATTTCAGGGATTTGGGGGAGATTTTGGGGGAGATTTTGGGGGGTTTCTGGAATTTGGGGGAGGTTTTGGGGGGGATTTCAGGGATTTGGGGGAGATTTTGGGGGGATTTCAGGGATTTGGGGAGGTTTTGGGAAGGATTTGGGGGGATTTGTGGGATTTTGGGGGAGATTTGTGGGATTTTGGGAAGGATTTGTGGGATTCTGGGAAGGATTTGGGGAGGATTAGTGAGATTTTGGGAAGGATTTGGGGTTCAGGGATCTCTGGGGGTGCCCCCAGCAGGACCCCAGGGGGTGCAGGGGGTGGAATTTGGGGAATTTTTGGGGTTCAGGGGGGGTTTTGGGGTCCCTCACCTTGCTCCCCCCACGTCGGGCCCCGGCCCCTCGGAGACTTTTCCTCTTTTTGGGGTTGGGGTTGGCGACGCCGCGGAGACCGGGGGGCACTGGGGGGGCACAGAGGGGTCACTGCACCCCAAATCCAGCCCTGGGCCCCAATTTACCCCAAATCCACCCCAAATCCAGCCCTGGGCCCCAATTTACTCCATTTCCCACCCCAAAAAATCCCTGGGTCCCAATTTACCCCATTTCCCACCCCAAATCCAGCCCTGGGCCCCATTTCACCCCAAATCCACCCCAAATCCAGCCCTGGGCCCCAGTTTACCCCAAATCCACCCCAAATTCACCCCTGGGCCCCAATTTACCCCAAATCCACCCCAAATCCAGCCCTGGGCCCCAATTTATCCCATTTCCCACCCCAAATTCACCCCTGGGCCCCATTTCACCCCAAATCCAGCCCTGGGCCCCATTTCACCCCAAATCCACCCCAAATCCAGCCCTGGGCCCCATTTCACCCCAAATCCACCCCCAAACCCCATTTCACCCCAAATCCCACCCCAAATCCACCCCTGGGCCCCATTTCACCCCAAATCCACCCCAAATCCAGCCCTGGGCCCCATTTCACCCCAAATCCACCCCCAAACCCCATTTCACCCCAAATCCCACCCCAAATCCACCCCTCAGCCCCATTTCACCCCAAATCCACCCCAAATCCAGCCCTGGGCCCCATTTCACCCCAAATCCCACCCCAAATCCACCCCTCAGCCCCATTTCACCCCAAATCCACCCCAAATCCAGCCCTGGGCCCCAGTTTACCCCAAATCCCACCCCAAATCCACCCCCAGACCCCATTTCACCCCAAATCTACCCCAAAAAAATCCCTGGGTCCCAATTTACCCCAAATCCACCCCAAATCCAGCCCTGGGCCCCATTTCACCCCAAATCCACCCCAAATTCACCCCTCAGACCCCATTTCACCCCAAATTCACCCCAAATTCACCCCTGGGCCCCATTTCACCCCAAATCCCACCCCAAAAAAAAACCCTGGGTCCCAATTTGACCCCAAATCCACCCCTCAGCCCCATTTCACCCCAAATCCCACACAATAAAAATCCCTGGGTCCCAATTTACCTCCAATCCCACCCCAAATCCACCCCAGACCCCAATTTACCCCATTTCCCACCCCAAATCTACCCCCAGACCCCATTTCACCCCAAATCCACCCCCAAAAAAATCCCTGGGTCCCAATTTGCCCCAAATCCACCCCAAATCCACCCCCAAACCACCCCAGACCACATTTCACCCCATTTTCCTGCTTTTTTCCCCCAAAACAGAACCTGGAGTGCAATCAGGGGGTTCTTCCCACCCCCCAAATCCCCTTTTCCCCATTTTTTTCCCATTATTTTCCCGTTTTACCCATTTTCCCCCATTTTTTCCCATTTTCCCCCCATTTTTTCCCATTTTCCCCCATTATTTCCCATTTCCCCCCGTTTTCTCCCCATTTTTTCACGTTTTTCCCATTTTTTCCCAGTTTCCCCCCATTTTTTCCCGTTTCCCCCCTTTTCTCCCCATTTTTTCCCAATTTCCCCCATTTTCTCCCCATTTTTTCCCAATTCCCCCCATTTTTTCCCAATTTCCCCCCATTTTCTCCCCATTTTTTCCCATTTCCCCGTTTTTCCCATTTTTTCCCATTTTCTCCCCATTTTTTCCCGTTTTCCCCCATTTTTTCCCATTTTTTCCCGTTTTCCCGTTTTCTCCCCGTTTGTTTTCTCCCCACTTTTTCCTATTTTTTCCCATTTTTTCCTGTTTCTCCCCGTTTTCTCCCCATTTTTTCCCATTTTCTCCCCATTTTTTCCCGTTTTCCCCCATTTTCTCCCCACTTTTTCCTATTTTTTCCCATTTTTTCCTGTTTCCCCCCGTTTTCTCCCCATTTTTTCCCATTTTCTCCCCATTTTCCGCCCATTTTTTCCCGTTTTCTCCCCATTTTCTCCCCATTTTTTCCCATTATTTTCCCATTTCCCCCCATTTTTTCCCGTTTTCTCCCCATTTTTTCCCATTTTTCTCCCAATTTTTTCTCATTTTTTCCCGTTTTCCCCCCATTTCTCCCCGTTTTCTCCCCATTTTTACCCATTTTCTCCCCATTTTTTCCCGTTTTCTCCCCATTTTTTCCCGTTTTCCCCCATTTTTTCCCATTTTTTCCCGTTTTCCCCTGTTTTCTCCCCATTTTTTCCCCACTTTTTCCTATTTTTTCCCATTTTTTCCTGTTTCCCCCCGTTTTCTCCCCATTTTTTCCCATTTTTCTCCCAATTTTTTCCCGTTTTTTCCCATTTTCTCCCCATTTTCCCCCATTTTTTCCCGTTTCCCCCCGTTTTTTCCCGTTTTTCCCGTTTTCCCCCGTTTTTGCCCCATTTTCCGTACCCAGGTACTCGGGGACGTGTCCCAGGTGGGGCTGGACGATCGCGGGGTGCAGGGGCCGGTCGTGCCTCAAGGCCTGCAAATCCCGGGGATTGTCCTCAAAATACACCTGGAAACCCCAAAAATCCCCATTAATCACTCATTAATCACTCATTAATCACTCATTAATCACTCATTAATCACTCATTAATCACTCATTAATCACTAATTCCGGCCCAAAACCCCGCTAAAAAAGGATTTTGGGAAAAAAATCCCCCATTCCTCATTAAAAAATCCAAAAAATCCCCCAAAAAATCCCCCATTCCTCATTAATCACTCATTAATCACTCATTAATCACTCATTAATCACTAATTAATCCCTAATTAATCACTAATTCCTGCCCAAAACCCCGTTAAAACAACAGGAATTGGGTTCAGACCGCGGCTTTGGGGAGTTTTTTCCCAATTTTGAGGTTTTTACCCCAATTTTGGGTGTTTTTACCCCAAATTTTGAGATTTTCTCCCCAATTTTGGGTGTTTTTACCCCAATTTTGGGTGTTTTTACCCCGATTTTGAGGTTTCCACCCCAAATTTTGAGTTTTTTCCCCAGTTTTGGGTGTTTTTACCCCAATTTTGAGGTTTTCACCCCAAATTTTGAGTTTTTTTCCCAATTTTGGGTGTTTTTTCCCCAATTTTGGGTGTTTTTACCCCAGTTTTCAGTTTTTTTCCCAATTTGGTGTGTTTTTCCCCCATTTCGGGGCCGGCTCTCACCTTGAGTTTCTCGGAGTTGAGCAGCTCCTGCCGCAGCTCCCGGAGCCGCGCCTCGCGCACGGCCTGCTTGGTGACAGCGCGCATGGCATCCTGTTTGGGGACATCATTGGGGACATTAATGGGGACATTAATGGGGACATTGGGGACATTGGGGACATCATGGGGACATTGGGGACATTGGGGACACTGGGACAGGCCTGCTTGGTGACAGCACGCATGGCATCCTGGGGACATCATTGGGGACATTAATGGGGACATTGGGGACATCATTGGGGACATTGGGACAGGCCTGCTTGGTGACAGCACGCATGGCATCCTGGGGACATTGGGGACATCATTGGGGACATTGGGGACATTGGGGACATCATGGGGACATTGGGGACATCATTGGGGACATCATTGGGGACACTGGGGACATTGGGGACATCATTGGGGACATTGGGGACATTAATGGGGACATTGGGGACATTGGGACAGGCCTGCTTGGTGACAGCGCGCATGGCGTCCTGGGGACATCATTGGGGACATTGGGGACATCATTGGGGACATTGGGGACATTGGGGACATCACTGGGGACATTGGGACAGGCCTGCTTGGTGACAGCACGCATGGCATCCTGGGGACATTGGGGACATTGGGGACATTGGGGACATTGGGGACATCATTGGGGACACTGGGACAGGCCTGCTTGGTGACAGCGCGCATGGCGTCCTGGGGACATTGGGGACATTGGGGACATTGGGGACATTGGGGACATCATTGGGGACACTGGGACAGGCCTGCTTGGTGACAGCGCGCATGGCGTCCTGTTTGGGGACATTGGGGACATTGGGGACATCATTGGGGACATTGGGACAGGCCTGCTTGGTGACAGCGCGCATGGCATCCTGTTTGGGGACATTAATGGGGACATTGGGGACATTAATGGGGACATTGGGGACACTGGAACAGGCCTGCTTGGTGACAGCGCGCATGGCATCCTGGGGACATCATTGGGGACATTAATGGGGACATTGGGACAGGCCTGCTTGGTGACAGCGCGCATGGCGTCCTGGGGACATTGGGGACATTGGGGACATTGGGGACATCATTGGGGACATTGGGGACATCATTGGGGACATTGGGGACATTGGGGACATTGGGGACATCATTGGGGACATTGGGGACATCATTGGGGACATTGGGGACATTGGGACAGGCCTGCTTGGTGACAGCGCGCATGGCATCCTGGGGACATTGGGGACATCATTGGGACATTGGGGACACTGGGGACATTGGGGACATCACTGGGGACATCATGGGGACATGGGGACACCGCAGGGGACACCCCCATTGCATCCCTGGGAGGGGGCACGGTGGCACCAGCCCCTCCGGTGTCACCAGGGTGTCCCCATGTCCCCAGGGTGTCCCCAGGGTGTCCCCAGCTGTCCCCAGTGTGTCCCCAGGTGTCTCCATGTCCCCAGGTGTCCCCATGTCCCCAGCTGTCCCCAGATGTCCCCATGTCCCCCCAGCTGTCCCCAGTGTCCCCCAGCTGTCCCCAGCTGTCCCCATGTCCCCCAGGTGTCCCCATGTCCCCCATGTCCCCCATGTCCCCATGTCCCCCATGTCCCCATGTCCCCCCATGTCCCCATGTCCCCATGTCCCCATGTCCCCAGCTGTCCCCAGATGTCCCCCAGCTGTCCCCAGCTGTCCCCAGCTGTCCCCCCATGTCCCCATGTCCCCATGTCCCCGTGCCCCCATGTCCCCATGTCCCCATGTCCCCCATGTCCCCCCATGTCCCCATGTCCCCATGTCCCCCGATGTCCCCCCATGTCCCCATGTCCCCATGTCCCCAGCTGTCCCCATGTCCCCATGTCCCCATGTCCCCAGCTGTCCCCATGTCCCCAGATGTCCCCATGTCCCCATGTCCCCCGATGTCCCCCCATGTCCCCATGTCCCCATGTCCCCCGATGTCCCCCCATGTCCCCATGTCCCCATGTCCCCAGCTGTCCCCATGTCCCCATGTCCCCATGTCCCCAGCTGTCCCCATGTCCCCATGTCCCCCATGTCCCCAGCTGTCCCCCCATGTCCCCAGCTGTCCCCCCATGTCCCCATGTCCCCCATGTCCCCATGTCCCCATGTCCCCATGTCCCCAGCTGTCCCCATGTCCCCATGTCCCCAGCTGTCCCCATGTCCTCATGTCCCCATGTCCCCATGTCCCCATGTCCCCAGCTGTCCCCATGTCCCCATGTCCCCATGTCCCCAGCTGTCCCCATGTCCCCATGTCCCCATGTCCCCCCATGTCCCCATGTCCCCATGTCCCCAGGTGTCCCCAGATGTCCCCGTGTCCCCTCACCCGGCAGCGGTACCGCAGGGTCTCGATCTCCTCCATGCGGAACTCGTAGGGCTGCAGCAGGGACTGGCCGTCCTCTGTGGGGACACTGTCACCTCCTGTCCCTGCTGTCCCCTCGGTGTCCCCAAACCCCCCTGGGACCCCTCGGTGTCCCCAAACCCCCCTGGGACCCCCCCGGTGTCCCCAAACCCCCCCCGTGTCCCCAGTGTCCCCAAACCCCCCTCGAAATCCCCCCGGTGTCCCCAAACCCCCCCCGGTGTCCCCAAACCCCCCTGGGACCCCCCGGTGTCCCCAACCCCCCCCCGGTGTCCCCAAACCCCCCTGGGACCCCCCGGTGTCCCCAAACCCCCCTGGGACCCCTCGGTGTCCCCAACCCCCCCCCAGTGTCCCCAAACCCCCCCAGGACCCCTTGGTGTCCCCAATCCCTCCCCATTGTCCCCAGTGTCCCCAATCACTCCCCCAGTGTCCCCATTGTCCCCAACCCCCCCCCAGTGTCCCCACTGTCCCCAGTGTCCCCATTGTCCCCAGTGTCCCCACTGTCCCCTCACCTCCTGCCAGCGCGTCCTCGATGCGCCGCAGCCGCTCCAGCTCGTGTGGCAGTGCCAGCGTCAGCGCCGTGCCCGGCTTGTCCCCACGGGCTGTCCTGGGGACAGGGGACACGCTGGGACACCCTGGGACACTCTGGGGACAGCAGTGACACCTGGGGACACTCTGGGGACACCCTGGGGACAGCGGGGACACCCTGGGGACACCCTGGGGACACCCCTGGGGACACGCTGGGGACACCCTGGGGACACCCTGGGGACACCCTGGTGACCCTGGTGACACCCTGGTGACAGAAGTGACACTGGTGACACCCAGGTGACACAGGTGACACACCTGCCCACACGGTGGATGTAGCACTCCACCGAGCCGGGGACATCAGTGACACCCTGGGGTGACACTGGTGACACTGTGGTGACACACAGGTGACAGAGGTGACACACAGGTGACACAGGTGACACACAGGTGACACACAGGTGACACAGGTGACACAGGTGACACACCTGCCCACACGGTGGATGTAGCACTCCACCGAGCCAGGGACATCAGTGACACCCTGGGGTGACACCGGTGACACTGTGGTGACACACAGCTGACAGAGGTGACAGAGGTGACACAGAGGTGACACAGAGGTGACACAGGTGACACACAGGTGACACAGGTGACACACCTGCCCACACGGTGGATGTAGCACTCCACCGAGCCGGGGACATCAGTGACACCCTGGGGTGACACCGGTGATACCTTGGTGACACTCAGGTGACACACAGGTGACAGAGGTGACACACAGGTGACACAGGTGACAGAGGTGACACAGAGGTGACACAGGTGACACACCTGCCCACACGGTGGATGTAGCACTCCACCGAGCCGGGGACATCGAAGTTGACGACGGCGGCGACGTTCTGGAAGTCGATGCCACGGGAGGCGCTGAACTCGGGGTCCTGGGGACACTGAGGGGACTGTCCCCTGTCACTGCCACCCTTCCTGGGGGGACAGGGGACACTCAGGGACATGGGGACACTCAGGGACACTGCAGGGACTGTCCCCTGTCACTGCCACCCTTCCTGAGGGACAGGGGACACTCAGGGACATGGGGACACTGAGGGGACATGGGGACACTGCAGGGACTGTCCCCTGTCACTGCCACCCTTCCTGGGGGGACAGGGGACACTCAGGGACATGGGGACACTGCAGGGACTGTCCCCTGTCACTGCCACCCTTCCTGAGGGGACAGGGGACACTCAGGGACATGGGGACACTGCAGGGACATGGGGACACTGAGGGGACTGTCCCCTGTCACTGCCACCCTTCCTGAGGGGACAGGGGACACTGCAGGGACATGGGGACACTCCGGGGACTGTCCCCTGTCACTGCCACCCTTCCTGGGGGGACAGGGGGTGGCACACTGTCCCCATGGCTAACCAGATTGTCCCCAGTGCCACCCCCTGTCCCCAAAGCCACCCCCAGTCCCCAAAGCCACCCCCAGTCCCAGTGCCACCCCCTGTCCCCCGTGTCACCCCCAGTGCCACCCCCCAGTGCCACCCCCATTGTCACCCCCAGTGCCACCCCCTGTCCCCAATGTCACCTGGCTGTCCCCAGTGCCACCCCCTGTCCCCAGTGTCACCCCAATGTCACCTGGCTGTCCCCTCCTTGCGCGGGCGGTGCCGGGGTGGCTCCGCTGTCCCCTCCTCGTCGGTGGCCACGATGTAATCGTAGAGACCTCGGTTAAACTGGGCAATGACGTGACACCTGCGACAGGGACAGGGACAGGGACAGGGGACAGCTCAGTGACACCTCAGTGACACCTGGGACAGGGACAGGGACAGGGGACATCAGGGACACCTGCGACAGGGACAGGGACAGGGGACACCTCAGTGACACCTGGGACAGGGACAGGGGACATCAGGGACACCTGCGACAGGGGACATCAGGGACACCTGGGACAGGGACAGGGGACATCAGGGACACCTGCGACAGGGACAGGGACAGGGGACACCTCAGTGACACCTGGGACAGGGACAGGGGACATCAGGGACACCTGGGACAGGGACAGGGGACATCAGGGACACCTGGGACAGCTCAGTGACACCTGGGACAGGGACATCAGGGACAGCTCAGTGACACCTGGGACAGGGACAGGGACATCAGCAGGGACACCTGGGACAGGGACATCTCAGTGTCACCAGGGACAGCTCAGTGTGACCCACCAGGATCAGGTGAGATCCCAGGACACCTCCAGGGATCCCACCCCTCACACACTGAGATCAGGTGAGATCCCAGGACCCCAGGACACCTCCAGGGATCCCCAGATCCCACAATGAGATCAGGTGAGATCCAGGATCCCATAACCCTCCCAGGGATCCCCAGCACCCCACACAATGATATCAGATGGGATCCAGGATCCCAGGACACCCCCAGGGATCCCCACACCCCACAATGAGATCAGGTGAGATCCCATAACCCTCCCAGGGATCCTCATGCACCGGGATCAGGTGGGATCCCAGGATCCCCTAACCCCCCCAGGGATCCCCAGACCCCACAATGAGATCAGGTGAGATCCAGGATCCCATAACCCCCCCCAGGGATCCCCACGCACCGGGATCAGGTGAGATCCAGGATCCCAGGACACCCCCAGGGATCCCCAGACCCCACAATGAGATCAGGTGAGATCCCATAACCCCCCCAGGGATCCCCACGCACCGGGATCAGGTGAGATCCAGGATCCCAGAGATCCCATAACCCCCAGGGATCCCCAGGTCCCCACCAGGATCAGGTGAGATCCCAGGATCCCATACCCCCCCCCGGGATCCCCAGCACCAGGATCAGGTGAGATCCAGGATCCCAGAGATCCCATAACCCCCCCAGGGATCCCCACGCACTGGGATCAGGTGAGATCGAGGATCCCATAACCCCCCCAGGGATACCCAGACCCCACAATGAGATCAGGTGAGATCCCATAACCCCCCAGGGATCCCCACGCACCAGGATCAGGTGAGATCCAGGATCCCAGAGATCCCATAACCCCCCCAGGGATCCCCCCACACCAGGATCAGGTGAGATCCAGGATCCCAGGGATCCCATAACCCCCCCAGGGATCCCCAGACCCCACAATGAGATCAGGTGGGATCCCATAACCCCCCCAGGGATCCCCAGCACCGGGATCAGGTGGGATCCAGGATCCCAGGATCCCATAACCCCCAGGGATCCCCACGCACTGGGATCAGGTGAGATCCCAGGACACCCCCCAGGGATCCCCAGCACCGGGATCAGGTGAGATCCCATAACCCCCCCCAGGAATCCCCAGATCCCCCACACCAGGATCCCAGGATCCCATAACCCCCCCCAGGGATCCCCACACACCGGGATCAGGTGAGATCCCAGGATCCCAGAGATCCCATAACCCCCCAGGGATCCCCACACACCAGGATCAGGTGAGATCCAGGATCCCATAACCCCCCCGGGATCCCATAACCCCCCCAGGGATCCCCAGACCCCACAATGATATCAGGTGAGATCCAGGATCCCATAACCCCCCCGGGATCCCCACTCACCGTGACCGCGCCGGCAGCTGCGGGTTGAGGGCGCAGGCCGCGATCCCGAACTGCTCCAGGAAGAGTTTGAGGCGGAAGGCGCGGGACAGCCCGGCCACGAAGAGCAGAGCCCGGCCCCGCAGCAGCCGCAGCTTCAGCAGCGCCGCCAGCAGCAGGAACTTGTCCTCCTCTGAGGAACAGCGCAGCTGCAACTGCTGCAGCTGCCAACGGCCCGGGAGACGCGGCTCCGGGGGCAGAACGTGAACCTGGAGAGAGAAATTTGGGTTAAAAACACAGAATTGGGGTTAAAAACCCGGAATTTGGGGTGTGGGAGCTGGAATTGCCAGCAGTAGGAACTTGTCCTCCTCCGAGCAACAGCGCAGCTGCAACTGCTGCAGCTGCCAACGGCCCGGGAGACGCGGCTCTGGGGGCAGAACGTGAACCTGGAGAGAGAAATTGGGGTTAAAAACCCAAAATTGGGGTTAAAAACACGGAATTTGGGGTGTGGGAGCTGGAATTTGGGGTGTGGGAGCTGGAATTCCCAGCAGCTGCAACTGCTGCAGCTGCCAACGGCCCGGGAGACGCGGCTCCGGGGGCAGAACATGAACCTGGAGAGAGAAATTGGGGTTAAAAACCCGGAATTTGGGGTGTGGGAGCTGGAATTGGGGTTAAAAACCCGGAATTCCCAGCAGCAGGAACTTGTCTTCCTCCGAGCAGCAGCGCAGCTGCAACTGCTGCAGCTGCCAACGGCCCGGGAGACGCGGCTCCGGGGGGAGAACATGAACCTGGAAACCAAAATGGGGATAAAAACACAGAAATTGGGGTTAAAAACACAGAATTTGGGGTTAAAAATACGGAATTTGGGGTTAAAAACACGGAATTTGGGGTTAACAACCTGGAATTTGGGGTTAAAAACCTGGAATTTGGGATTAAAAACCTGGAATTTGGGGTTAAAAGCCCAGAATTTGGGATTAAAAGCCCAGAATTTGGGATTAAAAACACGGAATTTGGCGTTAAAAAAACGGAATTTGGGGTTAAATATCCAGAATTTGGGGTTAAAAACCCAGAATTTGGGGTTAAAAACCCAGAATTTGGGGTCAGGAACCCGGAATTCCCAGCAGCTGGAACTGCTGCAGCTGGGAATGATTCGGGAGCCGCAGCTCCGGGGGCAGAAGCTGCACCAAGAACCCCTGGAATGGGATGGGGTGTTCCCAAATCCTGGTGTTTTCCACCTCTGGAACCCCCAAACCCCATTCCAGACCCCCCAAAACCCCCAAAAACCCCAAAAAAAACCCAAAAAACCCCAAAAAACCCCAAAAACTCACGGGGTTGTGCAGCACCAGCTCCTGCAGCGCCTCCAGCTCGGGGTTGAGGGTGGCCGACACCAGCAGGGCCTGGTAGATCTTGGGCAGGTGGCTGGGGGGACACGGGGGGTCAGGGGCACCCCAAAACCTCCCCTGGGGCACCCCAAAATCCCTCTGAGCGCATTGGGACCCCCAAAAACCCCTTAGAGCTCCCAAAAACTCCTCAGTGACCCCAAAAACCCCTTAGAGCTCCCCAAAAACCCTTCAGAGCTCCCTAAAAACCTCTCAGAGCTCCCAAAAACCCCTCAGAGCTCCCCAAAAACCCCTTAGAGGCCCCAAAAACCTCTCAGAGCTCCCCAAAAACCCCTTAGAGCTCCCCAAAAACCTCTCAGAGACCCCCAAAAACCGCTCAGTGCACCCCAAAAACCCTCTGAGCACATTGGGACCCCCAAAAACCCCTTAGAGCTCCCCAAAAACCTCTCAGTGCACCCCAAAAACCCCTTAGAGCTCCCAAAAACTCCTCAGAGCTCCCCAAAAACCCCTTAGAGCTCCCCAAAAACCTCTCAGAGACCCCCAATAACCCCTCAGAGCTCCCCAAAAAACCCTTAGAGCTCCCCAAAAACCCCTTAGAGCTCCCCAAAAACCCCTTAGAGTTCCCCAAAAACCTCTCAGAGCCCCCAAAAAACCCCTCAGAGCCCCCCAAAAACCTCTCACTGTTCCCCAAAACCCCTCAGAGCCCCCCAGAGCCCCCCAAAACCCCTCAGAGCCCCCCAAAACCCCTCAGAGCCCCCCAAAAAACCCTCAGAGCCACCCCAGAGCCCCCCAAAACCCCTCAGAGCCCCCCAAAACTCCTCAGAGCCCCCCAAAACTTCTCAGAGGCCCCCCAAAACCCCCCAGAGCCCCCCAAAAACCCCCCAGAGTCCTCCAAAACCCCTCAGAGCCCCCCCAAAACCTCTCAGAGCCCCCCCAGAACCCCTCAGAGCCCCCCCAGAGCCCCCCAAAAACCCCCCAGAGTCCTCCAAAACCCCTCAGAGCCCCCCAAAAACCCCTCAGAGCCCCCCCAGAGCCCCCCAAAACCCCTCAGAGCCCCTCCAGAGCCCCCCCAAAAACCCCTCAGAGCCCCCCCAAACCCCTCAGAGCCCCCCAAAACCCCTCAGAGCCCCCCCAGAGCCCCCCAAAAACCCCTCAGAGCCCTCCAAAACCCCTCAGAGCCCCTCCAGAGCCCCCCCAGAACCCCTCAGCCCCCCAGCCCTGTCCCCCCCGGGTGTCCCCACCAGAGCAGGGCCTTGATGTCGTCGCCGAAGCCGAAGGAGAGCAGCAGATCCGCCTCGTCCAGCACCAGAACCTCCAGGGACGGCCGCAGGGCCAGAGCCTGCCCGGCCACGTGAGCCAGGACACGGCCGGGAGTGCCCACCACGATGTCCGGCTGCTCCATCAGCACCGGCCTGGGGACACACAGGGGTCAGGGACACCCAGGGGACACCCAGGGGACACCCAGGGGACACCCAGGGGACACTGGGAGGGGTCAGGGGTCAGGCTGTGCCCGGCCACGTGAGCCAGGACACGGCCGGGAGTGCCCACCACGATGTCCGGCTGCTCCATCAGCACCGGCCTGGGGACACACAGGGGTCAGGGACACCCAGGGGACACCCAGGGGACACCCAGGGGACACCCAGGGGACACTGGGAGGGGTCAGGGGTCAGGCTGTGCCCGGCCACGTGAGCCAGGACACGGCCGGGAGTGCCCACCACAATGTCCGGCTGCTCCATCAGCACCGGCCTGGGGACACACAGGGGTCAGGGACACCCAGGGGACACCCAGGGGACACCCAGGGGACACCCAGGGGACACTGGGAGGGGTCAGGGGTCAGGCTGTGCCCGGCCACGTGAGCCAGGACACGGCCGGGAGTGCCCACCACGATGTCCGGCTGCTCCATCAGCACCGGCCTGGGGACACACAGGGGTCAGGGGACAGCCAGGGGACACACAGGGGACACCCAGGGGACATTGGGAAGGGTCAGGGGTCAGAGCCTGCCCGGCCACGTGAGCCAGGACACGGCCGGGAGTGCCCACCACAATGTCCGGCTGCTCCATCAGCACCGGCCTGGGGACACACAGGGGACACCCAGGGGACACCCAGGGGACAGCCAGGGGTCAGGGACAGCCAGGGGACAGCCAGGGGACACTGGGAGGGGTCAGGGACAGCCAGGGGACACTGGAAGGGGTCAGGGGGTCTCAGGTGTCAGTGGGAGGGGTCTCAGAGGGGTCTCAGAGGGGTCTCAGGGGGGTCTCAGGGCTCAGGGGGGTCTCAGGGGGGTCTCAGGGGTCTCAGGGGGGTCTCAGGGGGGTATCAGGGGGGTCTCAGGGGTCAGCAGGGGGGTCTCAGGGGGGTCTCAGGGGTCTCAGGGGTCAGGAGGGGTCTCGGGGGGGTCTCAGGGGGGTCTCAGGGGTCTCAGGGAGGTCTCAGGGGGGGTCTCAGAGGTCAGGAGGGGTCTCAGGGGTCAGGAGGGGTCTCAGGGGGGGTCTCAGGGGTCAGCAGGGGGGGTCCCAGGGGGGGTCTCAGAGGTCAGGAGGGGTCTCAGGGGTCAGGAGGGGTCTCAGGGGGGTCTCAGGGGGTTCTCAGGGGGGTCTCAGGGGGGTCTCAGGGGGCTCTCAGGGGTCTCAGGGCTCAGTGGGGAGGGGTCTCAGGGGTCAGTGGGAGGGGTCTCAGGGGGGTCTCAGGGGGGTCTCAGGGGGGTCTCAGGGGGGTCTCAGGGTCACTGACCGCTGCTCAGCGAGGTCCGAGTGGCCGCAGAGCTCGGCCAGGCGCAGCTGGCGGCCGCAGAAGGCAGCCAGGCCCCGCAGGCTCTGCCCCACCTGCCGGGCCAGCTCTGCCGACGGAACCAGAACCAGCGCCCGCACGGCCTGAGACACCACCGGGGCTGCCTGGGGACACAGGGGACAGGAGGGGACACACGGGGACACCAGGGGACACCAGGGGACACACAGGGACACACAGGGGACATGGGGACACACAGGGACAGGAGGGGACACACAGGACAGGAAGGGACAGGAGGGGACACCAGGGGACACACAGGGACACACAGGACAGGAGGGGACACACAGGGACACGAGGGGACACACAGGACAGGAGGGGACAGGAGGGGACACATGGGGACACCAGGGGACACCAGGGGACAGGAGGGGACACACAGGGACACACAAGGACAGGAGGGGACACACGGGACAGGAGGGGACAGGAGGGGACACACAGGGACATGGGGACACACAGGGACAGGAGGAGACACACAGGGACAGGAGGGGACAGGAGGGGACACACCAGGACAGGAGGGGACACACAGCAACACGAGGGGACACACAGGGGGGACATGGGGACACACAGAGACATGAGGGGACATACAGGGGACACACAGGGGACATGAGAGGACACACAGGGGACATGGGGGGACATGGGGACACACCAGGACATACAGGGGACATGAGAGGACACACCGGGGACACAGGGGACACGGGGGGACACAGAGGGGACACGGGGACATACAGGGGGACATGGGGACACACAGAGACATGAGGGGACATACAGGGGACACACAGGGGACATGGGGGGACATGGGGACACACCAGGACATGAGGGGACACACAGGGGACACACAGGGGACACACCGGGGACACAGGGGACATGGGGGACACGGGGACATACAGGGGGACATGGGGACACACAGGGACATGGGGACACACAGAGGGGACACAGGGGACACACGGGGTCACTGGGGGCACAGGGGACACCAGCCCTGCCCTGCCCTGCCTGGGGACACCTTGGGGACACCAGGGTCACCTCCAATGCCCCATCCCCAGGCTTTCAGTGCCCCCCATTCCCTGCTCCACTCCTGCCCCCGATCCCCCCAAACCTCCCCGATCCCCCCAGTGTCCCCAGTGTCCCCCAGTGTCCCCCCAGTGTCCCCAGTGTCCCCAGTGTCCCCCCAGTGTCCCCAGTGTCCCCCAGTGTCCCCCCAGTGTCCCCAGTGTCCCCAGTGTCCCCCCAGTGTCCCCAGTGCCCCCCAGTGTCCCCAGTGTCCCCCAGTGTCCCCAGTGTCCCCAGTATCCCCACACCTCTTTACTGGTCAGCACTTTGTGCAGCAGGGGCAATCCGTACCCAGTGTCCCCAGTGTCCCCCAGTGTCCCCAGTTCCCCCCAGATCCCCACACCTCTTTACTGGTCAGCACTTTGTGCAGCAGGGGCAATCCGTACCCAGTGCCCCCAGTGTCCCCAGTGTCCCCCAGTATCCCCACACCTCTTTACTGGTCAGCACTTTGTGCAGCAGGGGCAATCCGTACCCAGTGCCCCCAGTGTCCCCAGTGTCCCCAGTGTCCCCAGTGTCCCCAGTGTCCCCAGTGTCCCCAGTTCCCCCCAGTGTCCCCACACCTGTTTACTGGTCAGCACTTTGTGCAGCAGGGGCAATCCGTACGCTCCCGTCTTCCCGGAGCCCGTCCTGGCCCGGGCCAGCAGATCCCGGCCCTCCATGGCCAGCGGGATGGCCCTGGCCTGGATGGCCGTGGGGACTGACCAGCCCAGCTCGGACACTGCCTGAGGGGACAGGGGATACCCAGTGTCACCCAGTGTCACCAGGGGTCACCCAGGGTCACCCAGTGTCACCCAGTGTCACCCCGGGGACTGACCAGCCCAGCCCTCCATGGCCAGCGGGATGGCCCTGGCCTGGATGGCCGTGGGGACTGACCAGCCCAGCTCGGACACTGCCTGAGGGGACATTCCAGTGTCACCCAGTGTCACCCAGTGTCACCAGGGGTCACTCAGTGTCACCAGTGTCACCTCAGTGTCACCCAGTGTCACCCAGTGTCACCAGTGTCACCTCGGTGTCACCTCAGTGTCACCTCAGTGTCACCCAGGGACTGACCAGCCCAGCTTGGACACTGCCTGAGGGGACATTCCAGTGTCACCCAGTGTCACCCAGTGTCACCCAGTGTCACCCAGTGTCACCAGGGGTCACCCAGTGTCACCCCGGGGACTGACCAGCCCAGCTCGGACACTGCCTGAGGGGACAGGGGACACCAGTGTCACCTCAGTGTCACCTCAGTGTCACCCTGTGTCACCCAGGGACTGACCAGCCCAGCTCGGACACTGCCTGAGGGGACAGGGGTCACCCAGTGTCACCTCAGTGTCACCAGGGGTCACCCAGTGTCACCCAGTGTCACCCCAGTGTCACCTCAGTGTCACCCAGGGACTGACCAGCCCAGCTTGGACACTGCCTGAGGGGACATTCCAGTGTCACCCAGTGTCACCCAGTGTCACCCAGTGTCACCAGGGGTCACCCAGTGTCACCCCGGGGACTGACCAGCCCAGCTCGGACACTGCCTGAGGGGACAGGGGACACCAGTGTCACCAGGGGTCACTGAGTGTCACCCAGTGTCACCCAGTGTCACCCAGGGTCACCCAGTGTCACCCAGGGTCACCTCAGTGTCACCAGGGGTCACCCAGTGTCACCCAGGGTCACCCAGGGACTGACCAGCCCAGCTCGGACACTGCCTGAGGGGACATTCCAGTGTCACCCAGTGTCACCCAGTGTCACCCTGGGGTCACCCAGTGTCACCCTGGGGTCATCCAGTGTCACCCAGTGTCACCCAGTGTCACCCAATGTCACCCCAGGGATTGCCCAGCCCAGCTCGGACACTGCCTGAGGGGACAGGGGTCACTGGGGGTCACTGAGTGTCACTGAGTGTCACCCCCTCACCATGGGGACAGTCCCCAGTGTCACCACAGTGTCACCCCACAGCCATGGGGACACTCCCCAGTGTCACTGCAGTGCCCCCCCCCCCACCCCGGGGGACTCCAGTGTCCCCTCAGGGCCCCCCCACCCCTGAAGGGACCCCAATGTCCCCAAAGGGACCCCCCGGTCCCCTCACAGGACCCCGAGCCCTCACGGCCTTGTCCCCAATGTCCCCTCCCCTCACGGGACCCCCTCCCCTCAGGGCCTCGTCCCCCTCAGGGGGTCCCCAATGTCCCCTCCCCTCACGGGACCCCCTCCCCTCACGGCCTTGTCCCCCTCAGAGGGTCCCCAATGTCCCCAACGTCCCCATCCCCTCCCCTCACGGGACCCCGGCCATCGCTCCCCGCCAACAACCCGCTCCTCCCCGGCTCCTCAGAGCCTCCCCGCGGCCCCATCCCCGCTCCCGGAGCCCCGTTTCCCCCTCACCCGCAGCAGCCGCGGGTCCAGCCCCATGTGCTCGAACCCCTTCGCTTCCACGCCGGCCGCCATGTCCGCCAACAGAGCCACTTCCGGCCGCGCCACCACAGACACTTCCGGTCGCGCGGCCAGAGCGCCGCCAGGGCCGCTGGGAGCGCACAGCGCCCCCTGGCGGTGGAGGACTGACAACACCCCCGATGGATTTTTGGGGGGATTTTCCCCCCCCCCATGGATTTTGGAGGGGAATCACCCCCCATGATGGATTTTTGGGGGAATTCACCCCTCCCATGATGGATTTTTGGGGGGATTCAACCCCTCCCATGATGGATTTTTAGGGGGATTCACCCCCATGATGGATTTTTGGGGGGGATCCACCCCCACCGCCCCCCCCGATGGATTTTTGGGGGGCATTCACCCCCCACCGCCCCCCCCCATGGATTTTTGGGGGGATTCACCCTCCCCATGATGGATTTTTGGGGGGATTCACCCCCCCATGATGGATTTTTGGGGGGCATTCACCCCCCACCGCCCCCCCCCCATGGATTTTTGGGGGGATTCGCCCCCCCCGATGGATTTTTGGGGGGATTCGCCCCCCCCGATGGATTTTTGGGGGGGATTCACCCCCATGATGGATTTTTGGGGGGATTCACCCCCCCATGATGGATTTTTGGGGGGATTCACCCCCATGATGGATTTTTGGGGGGGATTCACCCCCCACCGCCCCCCCACCATGGATTTTTGGGGGGATTCACCCCCCCACCAGCAGTAAAACCCACTCAGGACACGCATCCAAACTCCTGGAGCCCCAAAACCCCCTCCCCACCCCAAAAAACTCACTGACAATCCTTGGTGGAAACAAAAAAAAACCTTTATTTTCACCCCCCACCCCAAAAAAACAAACCCAGCTCGAGGGGTGACCCCTCTGTGCTCCCCCCATGGCACCCAGGACCCCCCCAAAACCCACCCAAACCCCCCCCCGGGGGTCCCAGCAGCAGCGAGGGTCCCCCTGGGTGGTGGGGATGGGTTTTGGGGGGTTTTGGGGGGTTTTTGGGGGGGTTACACCAATTTCTTGGCCTCGAAGAAGCTCTTGAGGTGCCTCATCTGCCAGATGCCGGTGAGGATGAGGATGATGGTCTGGGCTATGGACCACCAGAGCACGCGCTGGTTGGTGCTCTCGCTCGTCATGCGGAAACGCTCCTCGCGGTACTGGGAGAGAAATGGCCAGAATCGGGTCAGGGAGGGCAAAAAACAACGGGAATTCAACCCAAAACAACGGGAATTCAAACCAAAACACCGGGAATTCAACCCAAAACAACGGGAATTCAACCCAAAACAACGGGAATTCGACCCAAAACAACGGGAATTCAACCCAAAACAACAGGAATTCAACCCAAAACAACGGGAATTCAACCCAAAACAACGGGAATTCAACCCAAAACAACGGGAATTCAACTCAAAACCCCAGGAATTCAACCCAAAACAACAGGAATTCACATTAAAACACCAGGAATTTACCCGAAACTCCATGAATTTACCCCAAAACCCCAGGAATTCACCCTAAAACCCCATGGATCCAGCCCAAAACTCCAGGAATTCACCCAAAACCCCACGGATTCACTCCAAAACCCAGGAATTCACCCCAAAACCCCAGGAATTTTCCCAAAACCCCCTGAATTCACCCCAAACCTCACCCTCTGGTAGTTCTGCTCCTTCTGGATCTGCTCCACCTGGTCCAGCAGCTGCCGGGCGCGCAGCTGTGAACTCCCCCCAAACCCCCCTGAATTCACCCAAAACCCCAGGAATTCACCCCAAAACCCCCTGAATTCACCCCAAATCTCACCCTCTGGTAGTTCTGCTCCTTCTGGATCTGCTCCACCTGGTCCAGCAGCTGCCGGGCGCGCAGCTGCAGCTCCGTCAGTTTGTCCTTGGCGGCGATCTCGGGGTAGTTGTTGGTGTGCTCGCCCACCTGGATGTCCAGGTGCACCCTCTGCGGGCACAGGGGTGTCACCAGGGGTGTCACCCGGGGGTGCTGGCCCCGGGGGTGTCCCCAGGGGTGTCCCCAGGGTGGGCTGGGGGTGTTACCAGCTTGCCCCCGGCGAACAGCGCCATGCGGGTGGAGTTGGAGTGGAGGCAGATCTGGTGCTCGCCCGGGGTGTGCGAGGTGAAGGTGAAGCGACCCTCGGAGCCGTACTGACGGGACAGGACCACCTGGGACAGCGTGGGGACATTGTCACTGCCCCAGGTGCCACCTGGGACACCGTGGGGACACTGTCACCGCCCCAGGTACCACCTGGGACAGCGTGGGGACATTGTCACCACCCCAGGTGCCACCTGGGACAGCGTGGGGACATTGTCACTGCCCCAGGTGCCACCTGGGACACCGTGGGGACACTGTCACCGCCCCAGGTACCACCTGGGACAGCGTGGGGACATTGTCACCATCCTGGGATGGCCATTGTCACCACCTGGGACAGCGTGGGGACATTGTCACCACTCTTGCATGGCCATTGTCACCACCTGGGACAGCGTGGGGACATTGTCACCAACCCAGGTGCCACCTGGGACACCGTGGGGACACTGTCACCAACCCAGGTACCACCTGGGCATGGCCACCATCGCCCCCCAGGCACTGGGACATGGCTGGGCTGGGTCAGGGACACCCGGGCCAGGCTGGAGTGACACCCCAGGGACACCCAGAGACCCCCAGAGACCCCTCCCCTAAACCAGGGGGGATCCCCAAACCCCCCCAGGGACACCCAGAGACCCCCGGGGACCCCTCCCCTAAACCAGGGACACCCAGAGACCCCCAGGGACACCCAGAGACCCCCAGGGACCCCTCCCCATGGCCAGGGACACCCAGAGACCCCTCCCCTAAACCAGGGACACCCAGAGACCCTCAGGGACCCCTCCCCATACCCGGGGGGACCCCCAGAGCCCCCCAGGGGCCCCTCCCCATGCCCAGGGGGACCCCCAGAGCCCCCCAGGGGCCCCTCCCCATGCCCAGGGGACCCCCAGAGCCCCCCAAGGGCCCCTCCCCATGCCCAGGGACACCCAGAGACCCCCAAGGACCCCTCCCCATGCCCAGGGGGGATCCCCAGACCCCCCAGGGACCCCTCCCCATACCCAGAGACCCCTCAGGGACCTCCCCCCATGCCCGGGGGATCCCCAAACCTCCTCAGAGACCCCTCCCCATGCCCAGGGAGACCCCCAGACCCCCCCCAAGGACCCCTCCCCATGCCCAGGGAGACCCCCAGACCCCCCCCAAGGACCCCTCCCCATGCCCAGGGACACCCAGAGACCACCAAGGACCCCTCCCCATACCCAGGGGATCCCCAAACCCCCTCAGAGACCCCTCCCCATGCCCAGGGGGATCCCCAGAGCCCCCCAGGGGCCCCTCCCCATGCCCAGGGACACCCAGAGACCCCCCAGGGACCCCTGCCCATGCCCGGGGGGATCCCCAAACCCCTCCCCATGCCCCAGACCCCCCAAGGACCCCTCCCCATACCCGGGGGGACCCCCAGACCCCTCCCCACCTTTCCATCGGGGTCCTTGACCTCCACGTGCATGCCCAGCCCGGGGGTGGAGGGCAGGAACGATTCCGACTGTTTGTCCCACAGCTGTGTCCGGTAATTCCCTGGCACCGAGCGGGGACACCGGCTCGGCCCGGACCCCCCCAAAGCCCGGGGGACCCCCGGGCCCGGTGGGCTCTTATCCCCCCCTCCCCGAACCCCCCCAGTGCTTCCTCCCGTTCCCGGTAACCTCCGAACCCCCCTCTGCCCCGGAATGGTCCCTCCCGTTAACTCCCCCCCCCCCCCACCGGTCCGCAGTGGTCGCTCCCATCACCCCCGCGGGAGCGGTGGTCTCGCCCACATCCCCGGTCCCGGGGTCCCTGCCGTGGTCACCCCCGGTCCCGGTCCCGGTGGATCCTCCCGGTCCCGGGGTCCCTCCTGTGGTCACCCCCGGTCCCGGTGGATCCTCCCGGTCCCGGGGTCCCTCCCGTGGTCACCCCCGGTCCCGGTGGATCCTCCCGGTCCCGGGATCCCTCCCGTGGTCACCCCCGGTCCCGGTGGATCCTCCCGGTCCCGGGGTTCCTCCTGTGGTCACCCCCGGTCCCGGTGGATCCTCCCGGTAACTCCTCCCGGTCCTAAATTCTGTGCGCGTGTGTCCCCCCCACACAAGTGCCCGGTGGTCTCTCCCGTTACCCCCCCCGCCATTCCCGGTGGTCTCTCCCGTTACCCCCCGCCATTCCCGGTGGTCTCTCCCGTTACCCCCCACCATTCCCGCCGTTCCCCGCCGCCCGCACCGATGACCATGGTCTCGTCGGGGATCTCCTCGATGAAGCAGCGCTTCTCGGTCTCGCCGATGTGGAAGTAGAGCCCGTGGGCGCCCCAGCCCAGCAGCAGCAGCGCGGCCACCGCCGCCCTCAGCGCCTCCCTCAGCGCCGCCATGGTCCCTCCCGCCCGCCGGGGGAGAGCGCGCTCTGCGCATGCGCCGGCGCCTCGCTCGCCTCAGTGCGCGTGCGCCGCAGCCTCCGCGCGTGCGCGGTGCCGCCCTCAGCGCCCCGCGGCTTCGCCCCTCTCTCTGCGCATGCGCGGCCCCCGCGGCCATTCAGCGCCCCCCACGCCGCCCCTGAGCGCTTCCCGCCGCTCCCGCACCGCGCATGCGCGCTCTCCGCCGCCGTGGCGCAGCGGGGAGGGCGCCGCTCTCATGGCGCTGAGGTCCAGGGTTCGAGCCCCGCCGCTGCCGCCTCGGGGGTCGCGGTGTCCCCGCGGGGTGTCGCGCTGTTTCCCGCCCCCCCCGCCATGTGTCCCCTCGGTTGTCACCCCGCGGGGCTGCTGAGCAATGGCCGGGGCGGGGCACATCCTTCCCAGCAGTGTGGCAACACCACCGTCAACCTCCTTCCTTCCTTCCTCCCTCGCCGCCTCCCGCAGCGCCCGGAGCCGGGGGTCCCACGGGAGACGGGGGTCGCAGCAGAGCCGGGGGTCACAGCAGAGCCGGGGGTCCCACGGGAGCCGGGGATTACAGCACAGCCGGGGGTCCTACGGGAGCCAGGGGTCGCAGCAGAGCCGGGGGTTACAGCAGAGCCAGCCGGGGGTCGCAGCAGAGCCGGGGGTCCCACGAGAAGCCGGGGGTCGCAGCGGAGCCGGGGATCGGAGAAGAGCCGGGGGTCGCAGCAGAACAAGTCGGGGGTCGCAGCAGAGCCGAGGGTCCCACGGGAGACGGGGGTCGCAGCAGAGCCAGCCGGGGGTCGCAGCAGAGCCGGGGGTCACAGCAGAGCCGGGGGTCCCCCGAGAAGCCGGGGGTCCCCCGAGAAGCCGGGGGTCGCAGCAGAGCCGGGGGTCGCAGCAGAGCCGGGGGTCGCAGCAGAACCGGGGGCCGCAGCGGAGCCGGGGGTCGCAGCAGAGCCGGGGGTCCCACGAGAAGCCGGGGGTCGCAGCGGAGCCGGGGATCGGAGAAGACCCGGGGGTCACAGCAGAGCCAGCCGGGGGTCGCAGCAGAGCCGGGGGTCACAGCAGAGCCGGGGGTCACAGCAGAACAAGTCGGGGGTCGCAGCAGAGCCGAGGGTCC